>NW_015378198.1:0-67964 GCF_001204775.2 Aspergillus nomiae NRRL 13137 | reverse complement strand
TCTCCACACCCTATGGTCGTATGTGCTAGTTCTCTAGCGTGAAGGAAATAAATAGTAAGTCCAGCTATCTGTTCAATATAAATGTACCTATAAATCTATTCCAACACTAGGTGTATGCATACATATTCATCTACTAAAACATGATATAAGGTCGTACAAAGCTATCCGACTGAACAATAGCTTCCTCTTGTTTCTTTTGTTTCCTTCTCCAATATCACCCCGCGAGTTAGTATAGGGGCTGAGCTGTCCATGCTAAAATATATATCCTCGCCTGGTCAAGTGGACTGTAGATTCAACCATCACACCATGTAAGATTACAATGGAATGCTGATCTAAACAAGAGTTCAAATGATGCTGGTGCTAGCATGGAATCCAATCCGCTAGTCCGATCCCCGACTTGTATCTTAACCAGAGTGATTCAAATTGCGAGGAAGCGGAGTCTGAGCACGATGATTTAGAGATGTTTTCTTTCTCGGCCACGCAGGATGGGACGAGGCGCGGTCAATTCAGACTTTTTCCAAGGTTAACGACATAGCAGCAGGGCAGAAGGGTAGAGGTTGGAACTGTTGGGCTACGATAGAGGTGCATGTATCCTATTGAGCATGTAGAAAGGCTTTAGCTATTTTTCTTGCCAGGAGCGAAATCTCCGAGTAAATTCACACACATAATCACAACGACCAGTAATTCCACTCTTTATCGGCCTCCAGCATGCGTGTGACAATGTTCTCAGGAGGCGCGGAAGAGCGTACATCCAATCGATGGACTCAACTTGAACGCAAGATGGTACGTCTTCATCCTGCCTACTATCAATATTATAGAGACCATGGTCTCAGGATAGTATTGCTAGTCATCGAGCAGATTGGCTATTTTTGATATGCAATTATAAAATGGCTTAGAATATACTTCATACGTGAGGGTAGAATAGCTACATAGAAGTATTTGACAGCAAAAACACCATACAACCCTCACTGTCCTGGATCTGCCTGTGTCTGTCGACCGATACAAAACCCCACCCCTCGTTATTGGGCCAGCATACAACCTACCAGATAGACAACACACGCGGCCTGTCGACAACTGTCTATAGCTTGCTATTCGACCCAAAGGAGCCCATGAATGCATGCTTCTGCTCTGTCGGCGTCTCAGTCGGGCGAGGTAGTGATTTGCGCGTATCGTCATTGACGGGGACAAGGATTAGAGCGCTTCGATCAACGGACCGAAGCGCCTTTTTAACCCCATCAGCCGTATCGACAATGAACTTCCTTTCGTATGGTAGTCCCTCAACGAGGGCCAGAAGGTCTCCTCGTCCTATCATCAGTGGCTGGTTGCCGGTCGAACTATGCATTCCGTTATAGATCACTATATGGACGACCCTCTGATCTAGCAACGGGGAGAGAATCGCATTGTTGCCGAGATGCATCATGAAGGAGCCGTCTCCATCTATGCACACGACTCGGTTGGCCCGGCAGCCATTCGACACCCCGTGGGCGAGAGCGTAAGTGTGTCCCATTGCTCCGATGCAGAAGAAATTGCGAGCGATGCTTTGGCCTTTGTTCTTTCTCAGCATCCACAGCTCGCGGCTGTTTCCCCCAAGAGAGGAGACGGAGATATCGTTGGGCTTCAGCGCCCCCAATATGCTTTCGATCGTACCCTCTCTTGACAGGACTGGCCTTTCAGTCGACGATGATAGCCACTTGACTGTCTTCGACTGGGTCGGGGCCGCGGAAGCCCAATGGGCCACCACGGGGCCTGTGTATGCGGCGAAAGACCTTGCGCGAACGAGCAACGCGACGGGGGTGTTGTCTTGCTTTGCTCTGGCTACGAGGCGCCCGACTGAACTCCGAGCCCGAGATAAGCCTTCTGGGAGGATCTCGTACGGAATATTGTTGGCTTCGAGATTCTTCAGGATGTTGGGACCAATGAGGTTATGCTGCGGTTCGTCTTTCTCACCGGGCCGACCACGCCAACCGATCATCAGAAGCATGGGGATACCAAACACCTCCTTGGCCACCAGTGATTGTAGAGGATTCAGTGCATTTGAGTAGCCTGAGTTCTGCATGTAGACTAGGGCCAGATTTCTTGTAGACAGATAGTAGCCGGCAGCTAGGGCTACCGCGGCACCCTCGCTTGCCACCGTAACATGCTTGCGCGTGCACTTTACGGCTGCCAGGTAGACCAAGAAAGGACTCAAAGTTGAGTCGGGGACGCCAAAGCAGCGGTCAATTCCGTTCACCTTGAGGATCTCCCCATCGAATTGCTCTGGATCAAGTGGGGCTTCCATGATCAGAGTTTCTGTTTTGAGGCTTCTTTTAATGGGCTAATGGCTAAGGAAAAATTGAAGAAAGAGTATGTAGCCTTGCCCTTGTACCGCCGCATAGGCTTGAAGTAGAGAATGAACAATGGTTCGTATGAAGCTCCACCTACGGACGGACGCAGCGCCTGTATGTATTTTCCTTCATACAGTCTCTAGCGAAATCGCCTTCGCCATCAGGCATATGATGCTTATCTTCTGGGCCCATTGCCAAGATCGTACCACGAATAAATCGTTGAGCAGTCTTAAATTGTGGGTCTATGCGAATGTAGTCGGGTTCGGGCACATAGCATGGATATTACCGAACATGTATCCTGTGCACTACATTACCAATTTGCAATGGACTTTTATCGTGTATCCTCAGTCCCCGATTTCCGCGTCTCACCCCTTTTTTACCTCCTTTTTAACAGATTGCCCAATAAAATATTTCGGTTCACGCGTGGACAGTGGGACCATAACATACTCATCGTATACTTGCTGGAAAAGGAAGCTTTGTCAACGACTCTAACAGTCTGAGGCCCCTAGTTCCATATCCATCGCTGCGCACATGATTCAGAATGATTATACTGGCCGCGATCGGACACTTTGCGCCATTTTCCAGTCGTGCGACAGAACCACCGCTTCGGGGAACCGCGGAGGAGCTCGGCTATGGATTTAGGTGCAGGGCTGCTGTACCATACATCGATACTAAAGGCTGGGCCGAGTCATGGGTCTTCCTGATTTAGGGATGCATGCATTAGTTAGCAGTCGGTTCCAGCCCGCTGATATCTCCCGAGTGAGGTATTGACTTCACCATTTAGGTAACAGAGCACGCGAGACAGGCTGTACAGTGACCTAGTATAACCCCCTGTTCTTCGTTACATTTTCAACAAATGGGGCACACACCTCACACTGTAGAGCCGGGGACCTCCGGATCCTGCAGGCTCAGGGCTTACGAGAGACTGCATGTCAGACCCTCCACGTCAGGCCCTGTGGATAGCGCGGACAGGGTATATTGCTAGTCTGATTTAACGGAAAACAAATCGTCTCCCCCTTCTGAAGCCGAGACGCTTCGCTTTGGAAAACTCATTTGTCTCTATTTCGGAGAAAATTGCTGAACGATTATTGCAAAAACATAGGATTTTCCGTCCCGATGCACATTACGTCAAATATTCGCAACCTGGAAAAATTCCTCACGGCGTTCCCATGGGCGGACTCTCAACAACTGACGGAAGCCGACCTTATTGAAAATGTCTCTACTCTGCCAGATACTCGGGCTCATCTCTGGGATCTGGTAGCTGCCAAAGTGGTTGCTGTTGGAGACACCGTGACAGAGGATCGCGAGGGCCATGAGCGACCGTTGGTGCTGAACGAGCTGCTGATTGCCCCCCTTGTTGGCCGCGAGTCCAGTCTGGGCCACAGCTCGGTTCTGCCCACTGAGGGAGTCGTGGTGGGCTCAACGATCGACTACGTCAGCACTGGAGGCGGCCTGGGGATATCCCCAGACAATCCTCCCGGCAAGGGCGACCCGTCGAAAGTCCGGATCATCGGCTTATTATGCTATACAGATGGCCAAGTAGCCAAAGCACAGGACTTTGCCAAAGACCTGCCATGCACAGACACGTTGAAACCAGTCATTGTCGTGGTGGGATCCAAGTCTGATGCCGGCAAGACGACCGTCTGCATCGACCTCCTGAAGGGTCTTGCTGCTGAAGGGCGGCAGGTTGGTGTTGCGAAAGCTTCGGGCACTGCGCAGCGCAAGGAGATTGAAGAACTAGCCGTGCATGCGAACGAAGGTCTCGATACGGCGGATGCTGGGATGCCAACCACCTACCCGCCCTCTCAGGAGTCGGACAAGTGGGCCGAATGCACGCACCGAAAGTCACTCCTGGCACTTGAATCAAACCTTCGGGCCCTGTCTGTTGCTAATGAGGTCATCGTGGTGGAGTTCGGAGGCGATTTGCTGTCTGCAAGTGTGCCTGAAATCCTGGAGGACCCAGGTCGCCTGAACATCGTTGCGGTGATCATGGTGGCAGAGTCGGCGACCGCGGCTATCGGAATGGAAACAAAGCTGCTCAGGATCTCTCCCAGTTATGCAAGCATACCCTACTACGTCGCGGGGCCAACAGCAACTCTCAGAGCGAACAGGAATCGTGTGGAGCGTGAGACGCAATGTGCAGGATGTTATGACCTCTGGACCAAGACAAACTCTCATGCATCTCAGAGTCAACGAGATGCGAGCACTGCCTCTTCGCAGAAATTAACACGGAAGGTGCTGGAGCATTGTCGCCTGGGGTCTGTTTAGTTGTTGCGCAGGTAAATGGGCAATGTGATCGTCGAGATCTGGAGACCACTTTTCCAGGCGGATAAAAGCCAAAGATACAATGACTGGGACATCCGTAAGACAGGCTTGTTTGTCTACATGGGCTTTGTACATAGCGAAAATATGACAGCTTCTCCAAGGGGTTTATGGCCATTGAATTCCACACAGGTGTTTCATAGTAGTGGGCTTCTGTGAATGAGAACTGGTCGTCGTTGACAACAATTAAATCTCCCGATTCGACAACAACTTACCACAATTTTACAAGACGTTCTACAAGGCTCACTGTCTGTCTAGAAGTCGTTTTTAATTTTTCTCTAGTAGTAACTATAGCTTTTACAGTCGAGACTGAGGAAAATTCATTCATATATGTAGCGTGATTGAAAATGCCTGAGATTCGAACATCTGTGGATGTTCTTCTTCGAATCATGGGTTACGCTAATCTCAAAGCTTGGCAGTATACAGTTCTTTCCCCTTCTCTTCTTCCAAGAGGAGATTGTTCAGAGGAGAAATTTGCTGGCTGTTTATATTGAGAAGCTCCTTAGCGGTGATGATATAGTTGTCCGCTGCTCTGGCATTTCGGCCCTGGAGAAGTACCTTGATCACTTTCTTCACGTGGATTAAGGCGTATGTCATTGCTAGTGCGCGATATTCCCGTGCTGACTCGCTCAGACTTTCGGCCTTCTCTAATTTCTGTAGAAGGTACCCGAAGTTTCGAAATTGAAGGGCACGATCCCAAGATTTGTTCCCAAACGAGAACCCCGACTGCCTCGTGGCCAGCAAGAAGGTCGATATAGCATCAACTGCGGCAATCTTCGCCCTCATTAAATGATTCGCATAAATGATGATATTTGCCCCAGCCTGATGCAGCTCCTTGTCCGTAATAGAGCCGTAAGTGGTCGGTACTACAACTAGGGGGGTGTCCGCATCTTGGGATCGGAACTGAGTCAGAAATGACAACACCTCGAGCGGGCTTTTCGATTTGCTGTGGATCATAATAGCATCTGCTCCGCAGCTCTTATAGAGTTCCGCACGCGCTAGCGCATCTTCGAGGGCCAGCTGGACCGACGTAAATTCTTTGGCTTCGTTCTCGTCCGGCGTGCGGGTGGTGAAGCTCTCGATCCGTGCAGTAATCATTATCTCTCTATCCCTAGCGGCGTCTCTGAATGCTTGAAGGATCGTGGCAAACTCGTACATATTCGCCTGGCCCTGGGAGTGGGAGGCGCCAGCAAGAGAGTTGACCTTCTGACCCGGCGATGTCAAGCTCTTGTCTTCGATTATCACCATGGAGATACCCAGGGACAGCAGACACGATATTAATTGCGGAATCTCCTCGACATTGCCACCGCTATCTGCGTCGAACGCAGCGCAGAGCGGACGGCGCCCATCCTGCTGAATATTGTTGTTCGAGCCCGACATGTGCACCGCACGTTGAAGGGGAGAGATCAATTCTGTATCTGGGATCCCCAAATACGTGGTCTGGGTCAGGCCACTTAGCCAAATTCCATCAAACGACTCGCCATCCTCACTGAATGTCCCGCGGATTGTCTCCTTAGTGGCATGGTCATGAGCCTCCAGTAGCCGAACTCGGCCCTGGCTTTTCTTCAATACAGACTTGATGGAAGGGGACATTGTACGAACTCGGGTGACAGTCAATTTGCTAAAGGCTCCAGTACCACCAAATCCGATATCTCTCTGCTGCCTTTGAGTATGTCAAGCGACCTCTCATAGATTCAGGTAGGCGACTACGCTACGTGCATATAAATCGAAGGATCCTATCCTTGCAAGGAGCCTTGACCTATGTGGTCCGGTTTCGTTAAAGGAAATTTCATGCATCCTGAAGGCTGAGCCACGTCATCGACTTGAGTAATTATGCCAAACCCTGTCAAGCCTTTGTATAGCATTCTAGAGATTTCAACCTAATGCACACTGGAACAGATGAACGGAACGCCTTTCTTCTTACTCGATTCCAGAGAATTCTTACAAAAAACGTCAAATAGGCATTTTCACTTTGTCCACCAAAGGTGACCCAGTATTGTTTGCTTATAGACCAAATATACAAGGTGATACGTGGAAACCTGCATTCATTACTCGCCGCGGAACAGGCGCACCAGTGAGAAGGCGTGCGATCTGCTTGTTTAGTTGGCCAACACGTACACGCGGAGGCTATACAACGGGCTCTGATATGCAAAGTCCGATTTGACCTATGCGCAGTGTCCAACATGCTCGAGGTCGAAGTGGGTCTCGTTTCTATCCCTGTTCGTTTTGGTACTTGTGCTGTCCAATGACAAAATATAGAGGTAGCCTGGAACTCGTTCGAAGGTGATGTTTATCGCGTTGGTATTGTTAGTTACTCTACCCTACATACCGAGGGTGAAGCATACATATGACATATGACAGATATGGTCTATGCGCATCGGAATCTCCTAGAGAGGCAGGCAGCTAATTTTATCATGTCACATCATCCGGGCCCATGCAGTACGCTACAAGCCCATTTATTCTTTTTTGGGGAAGGTATCATCCCGGTCCACACGCACTCCACCAATCATAGGCTGAATATGCAAGCTGATACCTGGAAATCTGTATGTCACTTGCTGCGGAACGGACGGCACGGATGGACCGGTGGCAAAGTGAGTGATCTGCACTGGAAGCCCACTTGTTCTCTTCCGGGGTGGTGGTATAATCCAGGCCCACTTATACAGCACCGACAATGCTTGTTTCTCAGCTCGTTATCCAGCCAGTAAGATCAAGGATATCAGAGGAACTTTAGAATCTAAGAAAAGACGACTGCAGCTAAAATCTTACGTAGTACTCTCTTAGTATTTTTTTAACTGGTAACTAGCCCTTGCTAGCCCACTTAGGCTTATCAATATATGATTTAGTAGGGTTACAATCCCACTCGAAGGGTTTTCTGAGACAAAGAACAAATCTACGATAACAGTAATCTTAGTTGACTCCCTGTTCCCTAGTTTAATAGAGGATGAGGTATATATTATTATACAAGTACATGTAATACTTGTATTTTATTTCCCAAGTAATAAATATTTACAGTCACTGTAAACCGATATCCTGACTTATATATCAAGGTATTATGAAAATTGATTTATAATTCTTAGGCATGTGACCCAATGATATCATACTATAGTACCCTTGCGTATAAGAAGTTGACCAAATATGAGGACACTACGAAGTTTGAAATGCCACACCACCGCAGTAGATCGCTTGTCAGATACGGCAGAGATGTCATCTACCAGGAAGATACCAGTCCTTGATTTGAAACTCGCAGAGGATCCCTCAACGCGAGGACTTCTTCTTGATCAGTTGCATGATGCATTATTCAACATCGGCTTTCTGTATATTTCCAACCATGGAGTCTCGGAAGAGATCATAAGTGCTTTGGCAGAGAAGCTTCCGGCGCTCTTTCATTTGCCGCTAGAACGAAAGAGAGAGTTGTCTAAAACTAAATCCCCCCAGTTCCTTGGTTTTAGTGACTTTGCCCAGGAAACCACTCAGGGGAAGCTTGATTTGAGGGAGCAATACGACATTGCTACGGAGCTGCCTGAGGTCTACCAGAAGGATGCAGTCCCGAACGACCGGGGAAGAGATTTTTCGAACTTGTACTGGAGGCTCAGGGGTCCAAACGTGTGGCCGTCAGAAAATGAAGTGCCTGGCTTTAAGAAAGCGGCTAACGAGTAGGTACCTACATGACGATCAGCAGCAAGTGGTTTCGACTGACATTTCCTCATTTTCTTGAATGCGTTCGCCGAATTATCCTACAGGTTCGTGCATCTCGTGGAGGAAGCATTTGGCATCCCAACAGGGACATTCGATGGCTTCTTCAACGAGAATGCAGCTTCCGCCACCGCCGATTCCACCCCAGAGGGCGACTTTCTTCCTCCTCAGCATCGGCTTAGACTCAACTTCTACCCGGCCATGCAGCCAGAGCAAGAGGGCCAAGGCGTAGGCCCGCACAAGGATATGGCTGGATGGCTCACCTTCTACACCAGGTTGGTTCCGAATGTGCCCTGGATGTGCAAGGCAGAGACGGCAGTTGGATTCCTGTGGACCCAATCCCAAACACTCTCGTTGTCAACTTAGGCTACGCCTTTGAAGCGGCCACTGAGGGTGCAGCCAGAGCCACAGTTCATCGAGTAAGGGCACCTTCACAGAAAGATCGATACTCGATTCCCTTTTTCATGGGTTTACCACTCGAACTTAAGCTCTCAGAGGTGAGGAGCTTTATCCCAGAGAGTGTCAGGGCATTGAGACGCAAAGAGCTGGAGAATGGCGAATGGACCATAGACCAGAAGATCGAAACCTTTTTGGACCCGAGATGGGACAGCATCGGTGAATCCGTACTGAGAAGGTTCATTAGAGGATACAGGGAAACAGCTCTAAAATTCTATGGGCAGGAGGTGTACCAGTACTACACTCAGTGAACCCGTGTGGGTAGGCTTACTTATGCTTTCATTGCAATTTTGGATAGTGATAAATTGACGAACTCGATGCAAAGTTGACTACCTACTGAACCAGCGTTCATTCAATTTCGTACGTGAAACTCCTTCGTACTTTCTGTCCCAGCCTGAGACAGTCCTCTCTACTCCTTCTACTGGCCACGGAAAAATATGCTAGGTAGCTGAATACTTTGGCCTTGGGTCCGAGTAATTTGTCCCCCTTTTTCTTCATCGTCTTATAGTCTACGATGGCCAATCGTAGATCTTCATGCCGCTCCAACATCTCTTTGCCGGCGTCAAGACTTTTCATCACGCCACTTTTGTCCTCTGGAATGATGATGACCTGAAGCCACCATTGTGGGCCATGGCAGAAAGGTACGCTCAGCGCACGACATCGATCAAAGTCGCCGAGAGCGGCCAGTATGTGATTGGCATAGTAGTCCACACCGTAGGTCAACAGCGTAGCACTACTCACAAAATAACCACCCGGTCGAGCATTGATCTCATGCAGGTAGAAGGAGGGTTCCTCGTTGCCTTGTACCCGATCGCTGGGATACAAGTCAACAATGCCATCACGCGTATCGTACGCTTTGGATGCATAGCGAATTCGCCCCTCGCAGTGAAAGACGCCGGTCCGGAAGCCTTGCCGCAAAAGGGTTTGATGAATCGAATCCTTCGTAACTTGAATTTCTTTTGGGGAAAGCCCTGTCGGGAGAACCATATCTGTCTCCATGAAGGAGCCGTTCATTGCATTCCCAGCCTTTTCGCCAGCTTTGGGAAAGTCATCTGCAACCTCAAAGAAGATGATATCCCCTTCGATCAGAACAAAATTAGCATCAACTTCAGGCCCCTCGATATACGGCTCAATCATCACATCCGACCGCGGGTTTGGCCCTTCACTGTGTCGACTTGAAGCCCGTGCGACTGCTTGAATGAGTTCTTCTTCGGTCTGCACTTTGGCAACACACTCACTACCCCACCCCATACAGGGTTTCACGATTACAGGGTATTTAATGGGCGAATTCGTCTTGGACCGCAGCCGTGTGCGTAACTCGTCGATATTGAAGATCTTGAATGCTCCTCCGTTATCGGGTTCCATCTCTCGCGTCTTGAACTTGTCTCCAGCAATGATGTATGACTCGGGTGGCGCAGACCGGAACCCCAATATTTGACAAGCTCGTGCAGTGCCGATTGCTCCAGCATTGTTGACCGTCACAAGCGCATGGATAGGCTTGTCGTAGCTACGCACCGCGGCCACGATGCGGTCTACGAACCCTTGGTCAGCGGTGATATCGGTTGGAATAAAAGCTTCTCGTAAAAAGCTCCAGCGGTCATCATCCTTCTGAAACCAATGCCCGTCATGGTCCAGAATCACCACCTTGATGCCCAATGATCGAGCGGCTTCCCATATGCGCCTCCCGCTCTCCAGGTCCTCCTTGCCTTTTATCCACGCGATGCGTTTCTCTTCAATTGGCTCAGGCGAGATCCATGCGAATGATAACCTGTTCGCTAACTCGACCTCCAGACTGGCAAGCTGCTGTTCGCTCTGGACTTGAACGGCTCCAACAGCATGGGGTAGAAGATCAAGTACGCTCAATGGAGATTTACTATCCAGGCATCGGAAATCAGGAGCTTTAATTTCTTCTCTTGGCGTCAAAAAGCTTTCGACACTCAACGCACCCTCGTAACCTTCCAGACGCCGCTCAAGGAAGTCGGACCTGACCGTGAAGCCAGACTTTACGGGCAGAATGAACTTGATAGCAAGAACGGAAGATGCCGGCAGCGGCTGCTGGAGAAGACGTATGAGAAAATTGGACGCACGATCGTCCGATCTTAATTGCAAGGCATTAAGTGCGCTTGATGGAGGTAGCAGCGCGGCGCTACTACCAATCGACAAGAGATCTAGTGTCACATCTAGAGTTCTATGTAGAGGCTCTCCGGGTGCAACAATATTGGCTTGCCACAACCCGTCGACGTAGACTACCAACAACGTCAGTGTTCAGTGAGAGGCAAAAGCACAGCGAGGCTGAATACCATCCTTCCCTTCTACCTTGTATTGGAACTTGCTTGCCTCCACACTAGGCATCATGAATCGTAAAGAAATGCTGATTAAAACTTGATGAAGATAATACGTGCGAGCAAGAGGGGTACGGTACTCTCGTCAGGCAACTTCGGGGGTAAGCGGCGGCACTTTAACAGTTTAACTCGTACTTCATAGAGTCCACTGGTCACATGTTGGACACTGTGCATAGATCAAATCCGGCTTAGCATGTGCGTATTGGTCAACTATCTGTACACCAGATTTACAGTATCTGTAGAGGTTGTACATTTGCAAAATAAAATACGAATACAAGTATACATATTTGGATAATCATATATATCTTATTTTCTACTGAGCTAGAGGGCAGGGAGTCAACTAAGGTTAATGGTGGGGTAGCTTTGTACCCCAGGTAGAGAGTGGCGTATGGCTAGGTTAGAACCCCCCGGGAACAGGGTTACAGAACACATTGTATACTTTTTTTCATTCCCGCCCGTTCCGCGGCAAGTAATAAATGAAGATTTCCATATATCACCTTAGATTTGGTCTATAGTTGGTGGTGTAAGTGGACCTGGATTATGCCTTCCCAGAACGAAGCGAATGGCCACGTACGCAATCCAGCCACCAATGTATTCCATACCAAACAGCCATTTCGTGTATCTTGGTACCTCAATGAGATTGTTTGTAAATCATGGCCCAAAATTACTTGTAATATACAACGTGCTCAATAATAATATCATCAAAAATTCATAAGAAAAGTTTAACATTGCCCTGTACTTTTGGCTGTATATATATAACTTAGTGTAATTTTAAGATCCATTCATTGATTTAAAAATTCATTTTAAACGCATGTTCTCTTTTTCTACTAAATAATAGAGTAAACATGTAATTTTCGGTTAGTCCATACAAATTCCAGGGCACATAACCCCTGGCTATAAGCAGTAAATTTCTAAAAAACACAGTGGAAGATGTGGGTAAAAGTAGTGTGCAAAATGATCCGTACTATTGTCAGACAGGAACAAAACAGTCGGGTACCTACCTCACCGTCTGTTACGGAGTTGATCGGCGGTAAGCTTTGTGGCTAACGATGGTGTAATTCTTGATGTTCCCACATGTCCGATTTGCTGTCAGCCCCCCTTCTCGCTCGTGTGATATATAGGTAATCATGGGAATGTCCATTTTTGGTAACCATTCACTTGTACCGTTTTCCAATGCGATGGCGAGGATTGTTGATACTGGAAGCGGCCCTTCGGGCATTGATCATGAATCTCTCTCGGCTCGAGATGCTACAGATGAAGAGATTGGGTCTTTGAGACATGTCGTTGACAAGCTACCCAGAAAAGTCTGGGTCTCCTTGATCGTAAGTGGAGCAGAGCGCTTCACATACTACACAATCACAACTCCTTGGCGTAGGTGCACAGCGAGATGATGGGACATGATATGATATACTGCTAAGACATAATGGCAGAGAACTACATACAGAATGATCCGGGTGATGGTGCCGTGCCAGGTGCTCTTGGGCTGGGGCAGTCTCGCGCGACCATGATCTTCAACGCCTTCTACTTATTCTATTACTTGGTGCCCATCCCTTTCGCCCTTGTGTCGGATGCATGGCTAGGGCGATACGTGGTTCTCTGTATCAGCCTGAGGTGCGTGTGAGCGGGTCAAGGCACCAGGACTTGGCCAGGTTGCTAACACAATATAGCTTGTATTTCTGTGGCACGCTCGTACAGTTTATAACGTCTCTACCCTCGCTTTTTCGCTATGAATCAGGCCTCGCGGGCCTTATTCTCTCTATGATATTAATAGGTCTCGGTGTTGGAGGAACAAAAGCAGCAATCACGCCCTTCATCGGTATTTTATCCTGTGAAGCACCTTATATTGGATTAAATCTAATAATGGCATTAGGAGATCAATACCCGGTCAAGCCTCCACAAGTCAAGACCCTGGCAACCGGAGAACGCGTGATCATAGATCGAACTTTGACCTTGCAGTATATTTACAACGTCTACTACTGGTTAGCATCTTCAAGAATCAATGGGTGGCACAGGCTAACCCATAGTAGGATCACCAATATCGCCGCACTCTCTATCCTGGCGTCGACTTATCTCGAGAAGGAACGTGGCTTCTGGGCGGCTAATGTCCTTGCGTTGTGCTCATCCTGGATTGGGGTTGCCTTGCTTGCTATATTTGGCAAGGAACTCGGTGCGTTCCCACATACCAACATTAGGGTGTGGCTGATTAGTTGCAGAACGGTACCCAGCTCAAGGTGGTGTTTTGTTACAAGCTGGAAAGGTTCTGACATATGCTATCCACGATAAGTTCAAGATGGATGCTGCACGACCACACTACCAATTAGAAAAACACAATCGGGCAGTCCCATGGACGGATCGTTTCGTTACAGAGATTCAAAGTGGGCTTCGTGCATGTCAAGTCATGTAAACTTTTTCCCCCTGGAATTCTCCCTTTGGGATACGGGACACGAGAGCTTACTGACCGTGTGACGGATAGGGCCTGGTTCGTGTTGTTCCATCTTGGTATCAACCAAATGACCAACAACCTCGTTTCGCAAGCAGGCGAAATGCAGCTCGCTGGCTTTCCCAACGACGGGATTCAGGTTCTAAACCCAATCGCCTGCGTTTTACTTGGCCCAGTCATCCAGAAACTACTCTACCCAACCCTTGCTAGATACCATATCCCCTTTGGTCCCCTCATGCGCATGACTATGGCCTTCTTGACAATGGCAGCGACGTTCGCCTACGCTGCTGGAGTGCAGAAGATGATTTATAATTCTGGTCCCTGCTACGAGGCTCCATTGGTTTGTCCGGCAGCGCAAAGAGTCGGACAGTCCGCCTTGCCTAATGAAATCAAGGTCTGGGTGCAGACGCCTATATATGTGATCTTAGCTGTGTCTGAAATATTCGGCTTCGTCACTCTCAGTGAGTATAGCTACAGCAAGGCACCTAAGGATATGCGCACTGTAGTCCAGTCGATGAGGCAGCTGAGTGCTGGCATTGGAAGCGCTATCGGTATAGCTCTCGGTCCGGTTTCACGTGATCCAAAGGTATTATGGATGGACGTCGGATTGGCAGTAAGTTTGGGGCTTTCAGGGCCACTATTTTGGGCGGTTATGGGTCACCTTGAAAAAGAACAGGACGATATGGACACGATGCTTCTGAACGATGACCGGAGTAGGGAGGCACACACTGGGGGTGAGGCCATTTCAGGCACTAAGAACTGAATATCTTAACCGACTGATATTCGGCTGTACATACATGCGCTTTTAGTAAACCACATTGCAGAAGAGGCTACGATAGAGGATGTGACATGGGAGATGCGGGTGAGGAAAGATTGGGATTATGGTGTCCTGGGAATTGCCGTTGAGCCAGTCTGACTTGTGGAGCTCGATACATTGACTGTGTCTCATCTTGTCCCTCTCTGGAGCAACGCTCCGACCAGAAGTCACATAGCTTCTCCATGGTACTATTTAGAAATATTGAGCTACAACCAGCTGGAAAGTCTTGGAGAGGGGGACACATACTGAGGAGCTAGTACTTCTAATGTATATAGAAGACACCGGTTTCTCGTTCTCTGCTGTACATAAAAGTCCGCGTGGTGACCTTCTTCAGAAGAATTCGCTTCCTCTGTATTAACTCCAGCACTACACTGGCAAGTACCAAGTAGAAATGGGATTAGAAAAGTATGATTTGGAGAACTGAAAATCGTAAAGTTTAGGCAGAAAATTCTGAAAGCAAGATACTAATGGAATATCTACATCTGATCGGTAATCATTTATCCTGCAAAGAAGATTAAAACGCAGGCTAAAATGTCTAGATGGGTCTCTCCATATTTCACTATCGGTTCACTATAGCCGATAGGCATCCTATAGTTTTTGCCAAGGTATCGTGTTATCTTATACTGCTAGATCGACGAATTAGGCAAACGTCTGAGATCAATACGGAGCATACTCTATGCAGAATTGAATATCGAAGTCGCAGTTGTCGACACCCTAAAATACGAGGCAATGCAATGACTTGGGTATTCTTGGTATTTCGTTTGCCATGAAATCAAATACCATCGTCTGTGTGGGTGACTTAGGACTATGCGGTGGTAAGCCGATCGGATGAACGAGCTCGAAGGTGAGATCCAGCCGAACCAATTTTCTGAACAAGTTGATTAAAGAAAGAACGAAAATCATGAGCCAGGTTCAAACAGATCGCTCTGATTAGACATCGGCAGAACCCACCATGGACCGAAAATCCATGAGTAGGTATTATAGTTATGAAAATCGGAATATCAGTCGCCTTCAGGCTGACACCCTTCTGGAGTAGGTCCATCGAGTACCGGCTAAACGCTACCATCAGTCTGAGTCTTCCAACTGGACTTCCAGCCAGCACTATCAAACGGCCACCCAACCAATCCAATACTGAGTATTGGACTCGCTGCGATCTCCTCCTCTTTCGCCTTGAGTTCATCAACGTCCCAGTTCGCCCACAGATATTTACCTCTCAAGAAATGTGCTTCGCCGCTTGCGAGCCAAACATTGAAGCTTGCCGGCAGAGAAACTGATACAAGAGTTAGTCTATGGAAAAACTCTTTAATCAATCCGCGTACTACTTACCATCATCCGCGAAGCCCATAGCAGCAACGCCGCCCGCTTCCCTATTCATCGCCGTGTCCACCACGCCCGGCTGTACATGAAAAACACTCAGCTGCGGGTTTGCAAAAGCGAAAGAATCCCAAAGTCGAAAGACCGCCAACTTGGCAATGCTATAGGAAGAAAACCCCGGGGTAAAATTGATATGTGCTGCAGACGAAGAAGTCTCAATGGCAACCGCATCCTTTGACGCGTACCGAAGGAATGCCTGCGCGATGTTCAACGATCCTTTCAGGTTCTGTTCAATGGCATCGAGAAACTTGTCACCGTCCACATCACCGACGGCATCCTGAGGGCCAATCACTGCCGCGTTGCTGACGAGAACGTGTACATTTCCGTCGCCGATGAATCTGCCGAACACTCCATCAACTTCGTTTTTCTTCGTGATGTCGGTAGAAGCCACGAGTACTTCCACGCCAGAGCATTTGGTGTCGATGGAGGCTTTCGTGTTGAGAAGGGGTTGTTCTCTACGACCGAGGAGGACGATACGAGATGCGCCTGCTTCTGCGAAATGGCGAGCGGTCTCTGCGCCGATACCGCTTCCTCCTCCAGTTATTACGATGGTTTTTCCTTTGGCGGAAAGCTCGGGGCGGGTGGGAGATATGGATTGGTATGTTTCCGTGTGCCACTTTGAGGTTGCGGATGGAAAGGGAGCCATGCTGATTGTGAAATGTATACAGAATTGGCAAGAGCAATTAGGCGGTTGGATGTATTGTTTGACAAGGAAAATATCTGGGAGAGGCATGCATATATTTAAGTATACTCGAGTACGTTACCTCCGATACCATGGTGGCGTTGTGCAATTTGAAGCCAGCCTGATGATCATATCTACGAGACTAATATGAGTTCTGTACTCATCTTAACGTCTAAATCCAATGTCGTTAGAGAAAGGGAGGTTCAAGGGGTGTGGAATCTGTCCAGAAAGACGGTTACAAAATGTTCCGGGATACTTGGCAGGTACAAATTGTTCCGCCTCGAAGTGTGTTTAGTACTGTACAATAAACTTCGCACATGTAAGCCTTCTAAGGTCGGCCGCCAACAGGCTATTTTTAGTAAGAGATCTCAGTGCTGACAAATGCTATCGAAATTTGAAAATGACGTCTTTATATCAGACATGTCGGAACTTCCAAAGTTTTACGCGGTCAAATTTGAAATGTACGAAGGACAAGTGAAATCTGTTCTACGGTGTGGACGTTGCAATAAACCATTCGATAAGGGTGAGTTTCTATTCCCATCAGGTTTTATTTTCTCTCAGACCGGGCTCTGTCTTAAAATGTGATATCTTAGAGTCCACGCTGAAGAGACATGGATATTACTGTCGATCCCGAAGAGTGCGAAGTGACATTCGGGCTCGATCTTGTATTGCCTGCGCGAGAGGAAAGGCGCGTTGTGATAATAAGCGGGCCGAATGCTCGAGGTGCGAAGCCAAAGGCATTAGATGTCAGTACCCAGCGACTACGTCCAAGGGTTCAGAGCCAAGGACTCAGGCCCGTGACGACGATGAACAGATCGAATGCTCGCAGCAGGTCCCTTCGTCGGTGGCAGATGTTCCCGGGGCTGGAAACACTCTAGAAGCGAGCAACGGTGGTGATGTACCTCTCGATGGAGCCATAGCACTCACAGACCCCGAATTCGCAGTTCTTGGAGGGAGATATGGTAATGACATCATATCATACCTTGATTTCAGCGATCTCCTAACTGCACATGTGGATGACGAGAACGTTCAGTATACTCCATCAGGGTCGTCATCTTACATCTATCATTCGACATCGTCGACCCATGAAACAGTTCAAGTACAACAACCCCTATCTTATCCTAAGCCTTCCATCCCGCCTGTACCAACTCAAGCTATCCGATCGCTTGTCAAGCGCCCAAACATGGGAACCGGGACACACAGGGTAGCAAAGCTGATACTCCACAATCTAAAATCTTATTCCCAAATGATGCTAGCCCACAACATGTTTCCACCATTTATCCACCCAGCTATGGTATCTTCCGATATCTGTAACCCCGATTTCGAACCACTCGCCAATTGCATCGATCTGGTGCATATGATCGGTAGCGGGATCCAAGCGAGTCGAAGGTTGTTCTGGAAGAACGTACGGATGGAATGTGAACGGTTTTGCGACGAGGTATGTTGATATAAGTCTATTTAGAGAAGATGAAGGCGTATAATGAGCTAATAAGCAATGTTAGCACCTGAAGTTAAACAAGTGGGAACTGCTGGCTGCCATGCAAGCCCTCTCTATTTATATCATCATTCGATTAGACGAAGGCGAGACGGAGTACAATAACTTTGATTTACTGTTGCTTAAGACGATCACAGTAAGTCTAGCTTTAGTATTTCCTCCCTTTATGCCATCCGTAATAATATAATCTAGGCATTGTCTAAGCAGCTCAGCGGCAGTGAGCTTACAAAGAATGTAACATTTGCGCTACACAACTCCGATCCTAACAACAGCTGGAAGGAATGGACCTTTGAGGAGTCAAGGCGAAGGTTGGAGTCCCACAGTCTATCCTCTTTTACAATACGATGGAGATCGAAGTGCTGATTCAGGCAAAGATTATGCGTAATTTATCGTGTCGTGAATATGCTAGTTTACTTTGAACCCGCAGCAATGTGTGGTTTGCAGACGGACCTTATTATAGCACCCCTTCCAGCAAAGAAGCAGCTGTGGGAGGCAGGAAACGAGCTTGTATGGAAGGCAGAAAGTGAAAAAGAACCTGGGATCCAGACTCCGTTTGGGCTGGCTGCCAACGGTGATCTAGTCAAACTCGGGAAGGTCAGTTATATTGTACCGATGAAATGCTGACTCAGAAGCCATTTGCTACCAGAGGCTCGGCAAATTGGGAGGAGTGGTGCTCGGGAATGGATGGCTTGGGCGGGCTTATAATGCTTGCTGCTTCTTTGATAGGGTAGGTGCCAATACAGCCATAGACAGCTGCTCCGTGAAGAACCTCCCATAATCACTTCCTAGCGGCCATGGGCATTTTTCTACTGTTGGTATTTGCTGTTATGTCGCTTCAAACACGGGTTCATAGGGTTAAGATACTGCATACTATGCACAATCTGTATTCTAGGGATACGTAGCTATTATAAACCGATCTATGTTGACGACATCTATTGTGTTTCTGTGGCGAGTAGGCTCGTATCAAATCCAGAATCGCTGTTTACAACAGTGGAACACAATAATGCGCGATTCGATTTGATATCAAGCCACTCTTTAAGCAGGCTGGACGAATACAAACACCTTCACAGCTTCATGGATGTGTTTGGATGTAATGCTGACCCAAGGGGAAACACAAGATTTGTCAGACGGTCATAGGTAAATAGTTCGAGAGGAAAACATACCAGAGGTGGCCATGGAATCCTCACATGGTCACCCTCCACTGGTATACCTGTAAGCTGTCAAATTACTGGAGAGTCCTGTATACTCTTCGTCGGTTTAGTTGGCAGTATGAGTGTCAAGCTTTGATAGAGCGCCTGGCCCTGGTTGAGAGTTATAATGTCCATACTGAAGATTGAAGTCTCCTCAAAACCTAGCTTATCAGGGATATGTGTCTGAATATTATCCTTGGTAGCGATACATTCTGTAAAGAAACTGTCCACGGGCTGGACAGTGTTGGTACTGGGTACAAAGCCGTAGATACAGTTGCCCCTCTTGAATGGCTTCTTAGATGTGCACTGATATCATGGATAGTTATGGAAGCATGGAGATCGTCAACAAGTAGACTTGGCTTATAAATGCATTCCGACATATTTTTTTGAGATACACAGGACTTTGTGGTCCGTTCTGCAGACCCACTTGATCCATGCCATAGTACATAACTGCGAAACATACTCTTGGAGATTTGTTCTTGTCAATCAAATTGCAGATGGATTAATTGACTAATAACACTCTTGATAGTCTCTGCTATACATGGCTAGGCATACGCCTCATCAACAAAATCCACCACCTGCACTTTCGCCAAGTATCCCTTGACACTCGCGACAAGCCCCAGATGCACCCGATCTTCCTTCACAAAGTAATCACGGTCCTGCTCATTCGCAAATACAGAGACAAAGCCATGACTGATTTCATTCTGCCAGTAATACGTAGTCAGTCGTGTCCATAGAAAGCATAGAAAGGGGACTGCGAGAAGACTACCTGTAGCCCTTCAATGGAATTGTCACATCCGGCTTTCATAGATACAATGTACGGCATCTTGGTCTCGGGGTGGAGACAGTTTTCTCGGAGAGCCCGTACTTGACTGGCGACCTGCTTTAGGGGTAAGATATTGTGTTCTTCATGAGGAGGGCGCCACGTACTTTTACTTTGTCTTCAGCAGAGACATCCACCTTGAACTGGAGGAGGACAACATGGGTGACCTGCATCTTGCTCTTCAAACTCAATATGGAACTGCCATACCCGCACAGTTAAGGTATGGATTGTACCCTTATATAATTCACACGTCCGTCAGCTAGACAAGGGGCTTGTCGGTCCGACGAGAATAGTTTCTAGACGTGGATTTCTGGTTCTGGAAGACTCCTCATTTCTGCTGTGTAAGCAAATTTGAATAATCCCGTAGCGGGGCATTTTCTGTTCTGAGAAATAATGTAGTTTTCTAGTGATGTGGAGGGCTGTAAGCTGTCTTGTCCGCCATGCCGGAGCAGAGTCTAGTCCACATCGGGCAATTCAGCCAGCGGCCACGGGCCCGCTGTGCCTGTGCCTTGGTCCCAACATTAACGAGCCCGGAGTGGATCGTGTCTACGCTGGAGTAGGAGCTGCTTACAAAAATGCAGATCAAGTGGCATTGAGATCGTACTTATATAATTGAGCCCCGTTGCGTGATCCTGAGCAATGCACCGTCTCACTCCCTAGCGTAGAGGAACGACACCTACCACCTGCAATACCTGCACAATGTCTCCTCAACTAGCATGGATTGGCCTCGGCAACCTGGGCCGTGTGCGTAGATTAATCGCTCTCATCGTTCTTTTCTACATACTAATCATCACCACAGGGAATGGCCAAGAACCTTGCCACAAAAGCCCCCATCGACGCCCCAGTCTCATCTACAACCGAACCACCTCCCGCGCCGAGACCTTCGCCGCACAACACCCTAACACAGCCCTTGCGTCTTCTATCCAGGAAGCAGTCACCAAGTCGGACATAATATTCAGTTGTGTCGGAGACGACGCCGCCATCACCCAGACCATTGACACCGCTGTGGGTGCCGGCGATCTCAAGAACAAGCTCTTTGTTGATCTCTCCACCGTGCACCCAGATACCACAAAATCCATCTCAGACAAGATTCAGAAGCACGGCGGCCGCTTCGTGGCCAGTCCTGTCTTCGGTGCGCCGGCTATGGCCGATGCTGGGCAGGTCATTTGTGTTCTTGCTGGTCCGAAGGAGGCAGTTGAGCAGGTGAAGCCTTATACAACCGGTGTCATTGCCAAGTCCTTTATGGACTTGAGTGACCAGCCAGTGGCCAAGGCGTCGCAGCTCAAAGTCCTCGGTAATACCTTTATCATCAGCATGGTCGAGACTATTGCGGAAGGGCTTGTTGTTGCAGAGAAGTCCGGGCTGGGAACAGATGCACTGCATCAGTTCTTTGAGGCCGTTTTCCCCGGTCCGTATGTTGCGTACTCGGCCAGAATGCGGAGTGGAGATTACCACACGAGATCGGAACCGCTCTTTGCGGTTAACCTGGCGAGGAAGGATGCAAGGCATGCAATGGATTTGGCGGAGAAGGCGGGTGCCACTCTGCGCGGGTTGAAGTTGGCGGATGACTATATGGCACAGGTTAAGGAACACCAGGGTGAACGGGGTGATGTGGCTGGCATTTATGGGGCAGTCCGAGAGGAAGGTGGCTTGGCGTTTGAGAATTAGGGTTTTTTGGGGCTGCTTGCTGAGCTTTGCGTTGCGTTGAATGTTAGTAGTACATAGATGTAAATGAGCCCCTGATCCAGCAGAATTCACAGATTATTTCATGGCTTTCAATGCTACTGAGTGTACACTGTGGTCAGCTGCTGGGGAATAAATGAATGCTGTGCACCGATACAGAGGGCTTAGAAGATGTCAGAGCCTTATCGATTCCGGCAGTGCAGTCTTCCGCTATGCAGATTCACATAATAGTCACTTGAGGTAATGGACGCATAGGGAGAAGTCACAAGAAAATAGCACGCGGATGATTGTAGGGTCGCATGGATCACCTGAATTTCAGATGTAGGGAGAGCAGGACAATACAATATTTAATAATCCAGCAGTGAAAGGAGGCATATATCAGCGATAGATATGCGAGACTGATTATGCTGACCGTCGTGAGGAACGGAACTTAGCCGCTTATCTTCTTCACCAATCCGGGTTGGTGACATGGATCCTAATAATATCAAGCAGTGATGTCACGAACCATCCCCACCATTGGCACCCCTAATGATCCCTTCTAACCCTTACGACAAGAGGCTTCTTATCCCAAAACCACCAAATCCCCTGCTTCTCCCACACCGGCACATCCACCCCAGCTAGATCATATCTCCACAAGAAGCGTGCCAATATAAGCCGCAGCTCCATCCAAGCTAAATTCTGGCCAGGACAATTATGCGACCCCAGCGAAAATGGATTGAAAGCTCCTTCTGCTTATTCAGATCGCCGCGAAACCGCTCATCCTCTCCCAGCCACCGTCTTGGGGCAAACTCACTCGGGCTAGTGAAGTTGTGCGGCGTGCGGTAACTAGCAAGCGGAGGGATCGAGACGATCATCCCTTCTGGCACAAATTGCCCAGCTACCCTGGCTCCACCCCGCGGGACCTGCCGTCGCATGGCGTCTGGAATGGTTGGGCAGAGGCGCATGCCTTCCATCAAGACTGCATCGAGGTATGGAGCAGATTTCAGCCGGGTGGCTGTAATGTCCTTTTCCGTGGGGAAGGTGTTGTGGAGCAGGTCTACCAATTCACGGAGCGTCCTCTGGTCCCCCTCCCGCAGAAGATAATTGATGACGCCCGTGATGACGGTGGTAATTGATTCACTCCCCGCCGCGACGATCAGCATCGAGTTCACTTCCATCTCCTCCTGCGTCATGGCGCCCGACGCTATCATTGTTCCCACAAAGTCCGGTCGCGTGGTAGTACTGGGAGTCGTACTGGCCACCCGCTGCGCCACCTTTTCATCCGTGACCTTCCACATCTCCATAACCGGCTTCAGGGCATCTGCTGGGGTAATGGCCATGAGTAGATGATAAAGCAGAGGGTAGAACTTCATTGAGCCAACGATAATGGCAGCTTTGAACTGGCTAACTGTCTGCACCCAGGGATGGTACCGCAGACCCTCAAGGCACCCGAACGAGCTACCCCAGGTGAGATCCCCTATCACGTCGAAGGCGAGGTAATTGATCCATTCGACGAGGTCCACGTCAGCGCTTTTGCTGGCACTGTCACCCCCACTGCTCGCAATCTGTGCGTCCAGTTTAACAAAAAGTGCATCGATGTATTTTTGAAGAATTGGTTCCTGGAGTGCAGCGAATTTCTCCGAAAAGCCTGGTGCCAGGTTCTTGCGAAGGCGAGTATGGTCAGCCTCCGAGCATGCAATTAGATTTGGTGCCGTTTTGCCGGGAGGTTGGTCTTTGTATTGGTGCGGGCGGACGAATTCACGATCTGAGGTGTAGATGTCCCGCCAGGCGCGGGGGTCCACGAAGGAGAGTTCGTCTGGTGCGACGCGGACAATGTCACCATACTGGGCGTGGAAGTCATGGACACGATGGGGGAGTTGGCCACGGATGTTGGCGAGGATAAAGGGAAAGCGGAATGCACGCCAGAGGGTAGGCCCGGGGTAGCGAGCGAGAGGATGGAGAAAGAGATTGTAGATGATAAGGGTGGTGAGGTACTAATTTCTAAGTTAGGTTTGCTGGCATGGTCTCCGGGGAGATGGAGAGGACTTACGAGGATGAGCAGAATGGCTGCAATGATGAGAAGAGCCATTGCGCTAGGGGTGACTGAGTAGAGGAGTGTTGGACTGGGAGATATTGAGAACACAAAAATTGACACATAAAACCGGCGAAGTGGGAAAGTACAGGGTGCGGCGGTATTAGCCACATGGTGGGCAGTCTTTTCCATGCCTGCCCCTTTGTACCCCAGGCAGCTCCGGTAACGATCACACCATGATTGGCTAGAGGCGGAGGTTCGTTCTAGACCAGCATGCGGGCTAAGCATATTAGCTAGGCTGATACTAAAGAAGATCCGGGGGTTGACTGGAACCAGCTGACTGCATTCCCTGGGCCCTGGATCAATCATGGCCGGCCAAGACCCAGATGCGGCCCCCACAATAAGCACTAGGCAAGGTTACGTAGTCCCTTAACTAGTCCGGAGTTCACACAGGGCATACCAGGTTCAGGACAAAGAGCAGCCCAGACAGGGTCATGCCAGATTCCGGGCGTGGTCGGATTCGAGAAGTGGGCGAAGTAGCCGTCAGCACTTCAGCAGCATCGTTGTGTAGTCCAGCTTCTATGTTTGAGCCTAGGAGCAGAAGATGACGGTCTGATGGCTCTCTTTCTGGCTCACTTCCCAAATCATCTCCCTTTCAAGCTCCTCTAGACGAGAGCGCAAGGACTGGATCATACTAGGATCACATTAGATTTTTCATTTTAACCAGCAGCGTCAGCAAAGGTCCAACGAGGGAAATCATTCACCTATCCCGCCAGGGCGTTGCGTAGATCTCAGAGGCATAGGCACCTCTGTTACATAATAATGTACTTCGTGGCAACCGCATAGGATAGTTAGTCTCCTGTAGCTCGCCTGCGCCTCCACTAGTTCGTACACGACTTGTCTCCGTCTAGACAGGAATTCTCAGTCGCATGGCCGTTAAGTCCGATGGTCAAGATGAAGTGCGAGGCGCACTAGATTGACTCCACTTTTAATACTTGTGTCGACCAATCATAAGTGGATATGGCTGTCCGATGTCCCATCCTGTTCGACTTTTCCAGATCAAGCTTTGCTCACCACTTGTACGCGTCTCACCATCTTACCTCCAATCCTGCACTTCTCCTCATGCCACCTGCATCTTCGGCGCCCACTGTTCATGCAGTGCAAACTGCCGTACCGCCTGATACCATTTGGTCGCGCGTAACGGAAGATGATTTCAGACAGCATCTGGTCACGTTGGAGAAGCAGACGAATGCGGTACCCATGGACGTTCTGACAGCGGAAGACGATGATGAGCAGCACGGCAGCTCCAATTCATTTTTGCCGCTGAAGACAGAGAAACAAGTCGCAGATGACTTTGCTTATATTGCTGCCGTCACCGAAGGAGCTCAGAGCGTAGCGGCCGTCTGCCTCGAACAACACATTAGTACCTCACTCGCTCCGAATTTTCCCACGTTGGTGATTAAAGTGGCAGGCATGGACGCCATCAATGAAAATGTCAAAGGAATGCTCCATGCGGTTGTTACACAGCTGCAGTATCGTACTCGAGCTGTGATTAAACGTAATGGGGCAGAACCCGGCAGCACTGAGATCATCTTCCGCTCGATCATCCAGCAGCATGAGCAGAAACTCCTAGGCCGTCTTCGTTCAAGGAAATGGACTAAACCTAGGCATCTAGCCAGAACACACAAGAAGCCTCTGTGGCAGGACTTTAATAATCTTTCACATCGAGCTCAGCATGTCTATGCTAGAAGATCTGAACGCAAGATTCGAGAAGCAATCATCACATCTATTCAAGAAGTCTGTAAAATGTATGAGCATTTCGAGGCTTCCATCGGTCAGACCACCCAGGCGCTCCAGAAGCTCGTGGAAGGAACATTCATCTGGTGCAAGTCGCCGCTCATAGGCGACTATGCATCCAAGCTCGAGATCGCAGGGGACACTCCTCAGGTCGCCGCAGCGATTAAAACCCTTCGACAACTCGAAAAGATAGGGGCGTATTGGAGAATCGCCGAGGACCTTGTCGCAGTGGCAGACCAACATCAGCATATATTCCGATGCATCGAGCTCGAGTACCTTACTCCATATGCGAGCATACCTACCAGTATAGCATACGAATCGTGGGCTCATACGTGCCATGTTCACGCTGAGATCCAGCTGGTCGTGGAGCTTGCGAAGAGGGCATCAAAAGAGGCTGTTGATGCATCGACGATCGAGATGCGACCAAGGACAATTGGCACGAGTAAGTACCTGTGCTACTTGTGTTACTTGTTTCTGCGATACCATGGCGCCTTCCAGATGTTGAGTACACATGGGCGTTTGTATGACCAATGGACCGTCCCTGATTTGGTCGATTATAACGCAGCCATGAGGAACAAGTTTGCTAGTGTGCTTCAAAGCATGGACGAGCATATCGTGAAGCAGATCAAGGAAACAAAATGCATTATATGGAGAGCGGAGCCTATGACAAGTCGTCAGAATTTGCTCTTGTGAGGCAGAACACAAAGCTGTGGACATTTTAGAGGCTAGCATTGACAAGCTTGATTTATCATAAGGATATTGCTCGATCTACCCAGCCTAGCAGACATGGCATTAAGAATTATTCCCAACATCACGACTGCCGGCCCTCCAAGATCACATACACGCCGAAATGTTTTTTATTGTAATATTTATGCCCGGTCCTGTGTCTCTGCTCTCAATCTCACCCTTCCCTAGAGAGCCGTCCTCAAACTCCGCTTCCCGCGCCATGATCTGATCATGTCGTTGTACAGAGTCGATGAACTTTTGCCTCGCCTCTTTTCTCAGCCTTGACGTAATACTCACGACAGACTTGAGATAGGCATTAAGGACTTGGGCCATAAGGACGTGTGGATAAAAATCCTGGTCTTGCAGACAGACGGCGTTAATAACCATTTCGGGAAGCAGGAACGCCTAATGTTGTCGGGCCTGGCTGAACTCTGAAGCTGGGATCAAAATCTTTTAAAAGTTCTACTGAATCCTGGTACTCAATAGATCTTGCTTTATTCAAACTCGATGTACGATGCTGGGTTCTAACTGGTTGGAAATCAAGACCATTGGTTTGGACCTGGAGACTGCCCGCTACAAATACTAATTCCGGCACTACGCCTTGGCCAAAGGGAGAACCAGGTAACTAGCAAATCCCCCACCGGTATGGACAGCGTGCCGGCCGTGGTTCAGGTTCTTGAGGTTCCGGTGGAGAGGCGGATACTCGGGCAGGATTGGGTCGTGCCCTTTTACCTCAAGCCTCAGCGTCTCTCCCGCATCAAACGCAATGCCCCCGGCACACAGTGGGATCCGCAGCTCAACCACGTCTCCGGGCTTGACTTTCTCTTCCTTGTCGTGCGGGAAGAATAGCTCCGTTGGCTCGCGGTTGCCCCGGCGGTTCTCGGCGATATCTGGCTCCTCTGCAGTTGCTCGTTTTGACGCTCGCAGCCGCCCGTTGGGCCCCACGTATTTGTAGATGTTGACGTCTGGAATGTCCTTTTCCGTCACGCCGGCTGCTTGGTGCTCGAGGGGGATGTTAAAATTCAGCAGTGCGTTGCCGTCCTTGTCTAATTTGCGGAGAATCACATAGACGTCCATGTCGTCGAGGTCCTGGCAGGACATGTAGAGGATTACTTGGGACGACCCGATCAGCTCAGTGGGTTCGTCAAAGGTCCAGCTAAAATGGGCACCGTCGTCATCCCACAAGTCGGACTGGTACGTGACTTTGGCCTCCTGCGCGGGCTGACTGACGAGTAGCCTGCCGTTTCCTGCCTCTAGGTAGAATTTGCGGTATTGAACGCGAGACGGGGGGTAGACGTCTTCCGCGCGGAAACTGATCGGAGCCCGATTGTACCGCAGCAGCGAAAGACGGACACGAGGTGTATTTTCCCATCCGTTCGCTTTGCCGAGCAAAAAGTGGTCGAGGAACCGTTGAAGGTCGTCATTGGCAAATGGCTGGTAGATATCAAACCATTCCTGCGTCGGGTGAATACGCAGCCTTGGACGCTGTTAGCAGCAGCAATAGGCTGTCGAAAACAGTCGTGGACAAACCATTTCTCGTTGGACCCGGCATACTTCCACGCTCTGATCGATCCCTCTGTGTGTAGACCCGTCGAGTAGCTGGCCAGGATATACATGGGCACCTCAATATCGTGTAGGCGAGGCCGCTTATCCTCCCAGTAGGCGTTCATTAGAGGGTATTTCTGGATCATCATCGCAACATCTTCGCGAGAGGTTTTCCCTACTCGATTTAGCCAGTACACACCGCAACAAAGAATTAGACACACCATTGAACTCCTGCATCAACAAGTCCCAGAAGGCATAATTTGGAATGCCGCCCCGGCAGATGCTTTCACGATAAAAGTCCCCAATGCCCTCCCAGGGGGCAATCGCCTTGAGGTGTGGCGGCTTCTCGGCAGCGATATACCTATTTCTCGCTCATTAGAAATAAAGTCGCCGACCCCAGGGTATGGATGAACTTGCCACTGGGCCATGGCAAGCCATGAATTGCCCACAAGAGCGACATTTCCATCGCACCAGCTCTGCTCTGCCATCCATTCAATCGTATCGTGGCCATCACGACCCTCCTTGACGCTGGTCAGAGTCATATTCGCTCGCGTGCTGGATTAGCCTACCTGTGTGCCAAGGATGAAGATGTCGCCTTCAGAGTCAAAGACCCCTCGCGCATCGACATTAACCACCACGTACCCGCGAGGGCACCACTCGGCCGGGTCAGGCGCTTCGAACTTTTCCAACCCACTCAGGTGCTCTTGGCGTACCCCGAGGTAGGTGAAGCTGGTGGTTTGGTGGTGTCCTAATCAACCGTCAGCGGGACGAATTCTCCCTTTTCGTGACCCCGCTGGACTCACCACTTCCCGTCTTTCCATACGGGCTCCAGGGAAGGAGAGCCGGGAGTGGGACTCCATCCTTGTCTGCGGGTCGGAAGACGTCGCCGCGGAGGACTATCCCGTCGCGCATGGTGATGGCCACGTCTTTCTCCCAGATGATCGCCTCTCTCAGAGACCGACGGCCAGGCTCACGTTGCCACCCCTTAGGGAGTGTAATCTTGGAGGGGCTGAACTCGGTCCAATAGTGGTGATATCCCTGGTTCGTGGGGGTGAAAATCACCTCAATTCCACCGATTGTGCGAGACATGACTGTGGCCTGCAAAGTGAACGCTTGTGCTCAGTTGTGACCGTCCTGGAGCATTCCTTAGGTCCTTATAACTACCCGGATCAGCGATTAACCCGTAGAAAGTTGCCGGAGGCATGCGATGCTCCACAATCTGGTAGATGCACTGTGCCTCCGGTCCGGTGGGGGTCCTCGCCTGCCTCCAACTTAACTCCGACAGACACGGCTTCCATAATGGACAGGGGCGTAGGTGCACAGATTTGGGAGCTCGAAGAAAGACCGTTGACATTGAGCGTTAATGAAACCGGTGTTCTGTGTCCAGAGGACCTGAAACAGAATGTTACACGATTTCTCTCATACAATGCATCTAGCATACGATATAGATGTATTTACAGGCCTAAATCTGGAAGGGCACCTCGGCCTTCAGCTGCTGTCCTTCAACCACCGGGGGCTCCGCGGCAATCAGAATACAAAGGAGCCTGGCCCAACCGTCTGTCTCGTTGTCCCATCCATGCATTGTCGCCTGCTGCACCACCAACTCGCCTTCCTTGGCCACGGTCCGCGAGCCGTCGTCCAACGTAAGCACGATTTCGCCCTTGGTGACATAAATATAGTCCAGAGTCATGGACCGGTGAACCATGCCTTTCGAGTGGGGAGGGAAATCGACCATCCTGCAAATCGTCCCATTATTCGACAGCCCCGTTTCAACGAGGCCCATGTCGCTTGTACCATTTGCGTTGGGTGGTAGCTCGTCACTGGCCCAGAGGCGGGTGATGTATGGCCCGTGGCCGGCCTGGCGTGCACTGACCAGGCCGTCTCGCTGAATCACCGCTTGGGTCTCGGTGTTGTGGCCGGTCACGATTCGGCGAACCCTGGGGAGGGGCTGGTTGGTTTGTTGAGTCATGGTGGATAGCAACAGCACGGGAATAATGACCGTATCTAACAAAAGATAGGAGGGGCCTTCGAGGTCTGCGGTGTGGTTGACCCTAAGTCGAGACGCGTAAAGTGGCATCTGGACCATTCCTCATCTGCCGGGCATACGGCAGAGCTAAATATACTAATCAAATCTGCATCATTCATCTCGTGCGGATGCAATTGAGACGGCCATGGACGGCGAGATACGGAGTCTGCTATTCTCATCCGGTGGGGGATCGCGGTTTCCGCCTGGGAAACTTCCGACGGAAATTAGCAGTTGACTCGGGTTCGGTTCTACAATCCGCGAGTCCAAAAGCAGCCCACGCCCACCACACTTGCCATTGGCCCTGTGTCTAGAATCCACAGTAGCCCCCTTCCTCCAGCCAGATGGATGAAATCAGGCTTGCCGAAATGCGCGCGTTGGGTGAGCAGAACGAGGAAACAAGAGGACAGTGGTATACTATCGCGGTAAGCCTGTACTGGTACGCAAGGAGCATGACCGGGATGGTTACTGATGCCAGGACAGGCAGTCGCCGTGGCCGCGGCGGGGGAGGTGGCGATGTAGTAAAGATCTACCAGATGGCAACGGCTGGATTGGGTGTGGAAGAGGAGAAACAGGTCCAGCGGCGTCTCAAGGAGGCGATCCTCAAGACCAGCATTCTATATGGAATACCAAAGTCGCTGCAGGCGCTTCTCCCTTTGTTTGCGACCCTCGACAACGATCGGATTGATCATTACGGGCCTCGGTAATTGAAGACCCCAGCCTCTTGAGGAGCAAAATACTCACTGGTGCGAATGAACAGGACCGAAAAAAAGAACAACAAGGAGCCTCTGTCTGTCCGGCAGGAACGGGCTCGAGCATACTTTGACACCCTCTGGACTCCGGCTGCGGCGCAGGCGAATCGAGAGAAAAACTTCAAGTACCAGCCTGACCTCTGTACGAGTCCCCTCCTTCATCCAGCGGAACGTGGCTGACAGAGTATCCAGATCTGCTGAACCTCGAGATGATATACGAGCTGTGGATCAGCGAGACCGACATTCTAGATCCGGTGGAAACGCAGTGCTGCAATGCAGTTGCCTTGATCTGCTCTGGCTCCCCAGTGCAAGCCATGTGGCATACAAGAGGGATCGTGCGCCATGGAGGGACACTGCCGGTGGCCAAGTTTGCGCTGGGGATTGGACTGGGTGTAGCCGAAATGTACGGTCTTGACACTGAAAAGGTGGTGAAAGTTGATGACATTCCCTTTGATGACACAACACCACATTGATACTCGTTGACCTGGTTATGTTTTAACGTGATTCAATTACAACATGCTTTACGTTCGTATTTAGTCACAATGGATGAACCATGGGGAGAAACATTCAAGCCCTGACAGCTCCCCACCTGCCAAATGTAAACTGGCTGTTGCACATATTGGTCAACTCCCAATCCTCCGCCCCCAGTTCCACCGGTGTCCCTACGTCCTCGGGTGCTCCCACCAAGCCGACCACAAACATGGCACTCATAATATGATCGTCCGTGGCATGGGCATCCCGATACTTGGGGATCTTCATGAGCATCGTCACTGCCTTGCGAAGCTGGGGGCCCGATGACTTCATCAGCGCATCTTCAAATTCCTGGCGGAAGTCGAGGGCCCAGTTCCCTGGAGGCGACTCCATGGCAAAGTTATCCGCATACCGCAGCAGGGGATCCCAGACATTTCGGTACAGATTGTGGACCGTCCCACCGGATCCAATAAAAAGGACTTTTTCGCGGCGCAAATCACGTAGAGCGGCGCCAACACGCATGTGGTAGTGTGGATCAAATCTTGCGTTCATGCTGATGATGGTCGTGGGCGGACAACCGGTGGGAAAGGTGCGGATCAGGATCAGGTACACATCGTGGATCCAGGTGAAGGTCGGGTGTGCTTTGGCATTGAAGCCTGCCTGGCGCAGGGTCGAAATCACTCGCTCGCCCATCGGCAGATCAGGTACCAGCTCATAGTCAACGTACTTGCGTGGGTGAACGCCGCCAATGGGGGCTTTGGTGGGATGAGGGTTGGTCGCAATATGTATTTCGTCGCCGACTGCGGCCCAGTGCGCGCCCTATCCAGATAGGTTAATAAGTAGCTCCAGTTCGTCTCGGCTGGAGCTGCAGACATACCATGATAACGACGTGCTCGATGCCATGAGCGAGGGCAGCATCTCCGCATCGCTTCCAGTAGTCAGCGGAATCCGAGGCCTCGCCCAGCATGGCGGTCGAGCCATGGGAGAAGAAGTGGACTGGGGCCAGGTCAGACATGCTCAGCAGCTTGCAATGCAATGCACCTAAGCTGGACACAACCACAGCGCCCTTTAAGTCGTTGGCAACGCACCTCCGCCACTTTTCCGGCGATCCGGTGGGGGCAACCACGCGCAGTGTGGGGGAGGCCAACCACCCCAGAAATACCCCAGACATGGCCGGGACCTCCTCCCCCATCTTTCTATCCATGCATCCTTCACCCACCCCATGTCGCGCTCGCCGCCTCCGGAGACTCGTGCTGGGCCGACGCAGGGCCACAACTGGTGCAACGAGTGCCAGCGCTCGTTTGATCGCGCCGACCACTTTGCCCGCCACGTCCGGTCACGTGAGTCCTCCCCGCCAGCACCTGGCCGACCGGACCCTAATTCTGCAACTGACACGCCTGCAGACCAAGACCTGCGCCAGTTCCAGTGTCCTTGGTGCCCGAAAAGCTTCAATCGCGGCGATCTCCTGCACCGGCACAAACAGATTCACTCGCGCCGCAGAGACGGGGTGCAGTACGCCGCACGCGCCACGCGGGCCTGCCGAAACTGCGTCCAGAGTAAAGCAAAATGTACCGATCAGAAGCCGTGTAAGCGCTGCGTGAGCAAGGGTCTCAGCTGCAAGCCAGCCGTAAGTAGCCGGAAGCGATCGCACTCCAATCCCCCACGGGCTACCCTTGCCACCCCTGAAGCTGCCCCCGACCTGCCACCTCAGGACTTTGCGCAGGTGGACGGTACGCCGTCGGGCATCGAGCCTGCCAATGCGCCCACCCCATTCCGGACCCTGCCTTCCATTCTCTGCGCGGATACTCGATCCTCGATTCGTTCTTTCAGCCGTCTGACAGCTTCGAATGGGACTCGACCTGCTTTGACCTGGACCTCGAGACCCTCCAAGTGCTCACGCTGCCTCCGTCGCATGATCTGGCTCCGGGCGATGTCCAGCCCCTGAATCAGCCCAGTCCGGCCTCCTCGCGGTTTGAATTCTTCAAGCGATCTCCATGGCTCTGGACCCCGGTCCACGTGGACCACGCCTACGCCGGCCAGCAGAACCTTGGGGTCAACGAGAGTGCCATCGACTCTTCCTTTGGCCTGCAAGAGCGCCTCTACTTCGAGAACAGCCTAACCAACCAGCCAGTTGACTCTACCTGCCGCGATCGGATCTTGTACATGATTTTCCAAACCGCCAAATTGCCCTCCATCTCGTTCCAGTCGTTTCCCTCGGCCCACTTCCTTGATCGCATGGTCCAGGTGTATTTTGGCTGGAACAACCTGCAATCCACGTCCTGGATCCATTCGTCTTCGTTTGTTCCGGCAGACCGCACCACCGAGCTCCTGGGGCTCATCATCGCCGCCGGCTCAACCTCGATATCGATTCCCACAGTATGGAAGATGGGATACGCCCTCCAGGAGCGGTCCCGTTTGTCCCTCTCTGCGTCTGTACGTTCCCTTATTTCGCGTGCACACGCCGCATCTGCTAAGAAGCTGGACTGGAGTAGATTGAAAGCGATAATAGCCGAGTGCGTGAGTTGCAGACAATGCAGGCATATCTACTTTGGGTCTCAATGGGCCTGTGGAGTGGCTTCAAACGGAACATGGAGATCTCCGAGAGTTTTCTTGGAGCGCCAATTACTGTCAGTAAATACGACAGCTGCCGCAGGATCGTATTGACTCTGGGAACAGATGTTGCGTCGATGTGGGAGCTTTGCACGCCACCCCTATGCACAGACACCACAACCATACGTGACTGACGACAATGAAGTACTGCACGCCAAATGGATAGCGTGGGTCCACCAGGAATCACTAAAACGGTGGGACAAATCCGCCTTGATGGCTTTGGCAGGATTCTACTGACCGCGTTACGGCTCACAGTACGGCGGTCTTTGCACTCATCACGGATCTTCGCGGCTCAATGGCCTACCTGAGGCCCCCGAACTGCTCATTGACAGAGTTCTCATGTCCGCTGCCTGCCACGCGCGATATCTGGTTGGCTCCGAGTGCAGTGGCTTGGAGGGATGCGGTCCTCAACAAACCGCCAATCGGGGACCAGGAGGTACCATCCTGGGCCGCCATCATGGAAGACGGCTCACTCCTGGCCGGCCTCGAGACGCACTACGATACGGGGTTGATTGCCCTCGCGATCGTCCATGGATTCTGGTCGCAGGTCTGGGGATACCACGAATCCCTGCGGTTCTTCAGACATAAAAGCAACCACGCCAGCCAGGCCCGGACTATGCTCTGGCTGTCTTGTCAGCAGCAAGACCTCGCGCAGTGCCTGGTCGCCTCACAACGCGAGCTGGTCAAGCACGGTCTGGATCCGGCTCAGCTTCGAATCATCTCTGAATTCTGTCTCATGGCGCTGAATGTGTCTCCCCGGGAGCTACAGCTCTTTGCCGGACGGCTGGGAGAGGAGGAGGCAGAAACTACGCATCGGATTCTGCAACAGTGGATGAGCGGCCCGGAGTTTCGTGCAGCGGTATGGCATGCAGGACAGATCTTCCGGTTGGCGAGGACTCTGCCGCTGACGCAACTGCGAGAATTCTGCGCCATCTGTCTGTATCAAGCCAGCCTAACCCTATGGGCATATGGGCTGCTTTCCAAGTCATCTCAGACGGTGGGGACCTTTCCGCCTACGGCTGCAGAACAGGTAGATGAGCTACAGGTCCGCTTGGATGGGCCCGAGTGCGCCCTGAGCACAGCCTTTGTCTCTCTGGGTCGAGGGGTTGCAGGTATCTCTTTAGGTCTAAACAACGCGTTTTGCCCCCTCAGAGATGTAGAGAACGTTATGAGGGGGCCTGTGATATTTACCGCGACAACTTTCGCTTGGACACGGCCTCCCTTCCGCCATTGCTCGAAAGCTTGATTACTTTGATGACAGATCTAGGCAGCATTTCGTCAGATACGCTAACCACTGCCCTGTTCTTGAACGGATGAATGGTAAATATGGGGCTCTGTTTTCTCCCCAGATCATTGAGGGCGTTTATATGGGTATATAATCCGAGCAATATGTTTTGTTCCCCTGCTTGTTCGACATTTCCAAGACGAGCTTGGTATGAGCCGTCGTCAGCTAGCTCCCTTTCATGTGTCGGGCTGGTGTACCCACAGGCAGCACTTGGTGGAACAAGCAGGGACCTGTTGCACTGACAGGTATATTTATATTGCCGGTAATCTTGTAGCGTCCAGCGACTTTTGGGGATGCAGCTGCTCACGCCAGCAACAGCAAAACCCCATCACCTGGCACCTTTTGAATGTTGCGCAAAATGCTCTCGTCGTCAGACAGAGTATGGTCGTTTCTCAGAAGAGCAAATTCCACAGACGTTTGTATGAGTATGCTGCACAAGTAAGAAGTATTTTAGAGGACCCAAAATACTACTTCCTACGCTGTTAATACACCTAAGCCTTTTAGGTGAAGCTGATATAAGACGGATAGAACAGATATATATCTGCGTGGCTAATGTCACGGGCTGCACCACACCAGATTAGAACATGTGCCAGAGTTGAGTGAATATACGCAGATCTCACTATATTTAAGTCTTACAATCCAGGTTTTGACTCCTAGCCTTATATACTTAGCATTCACGCAGTACGCAATGCCCAGGCAGTCAACGTATTGGATCCATCGTTATTGTCATACTGCGCTACGCCAAGATATTACGGGGAAGTCCTTCCGCAGCAGGAAGATCGTTACCGGTATAGGAAATCCTGGGGTGCTTACAAAATACAGCAAATGGCTCCTTGCTTTTGGCTTCTATTCAAGTTGTACCACATATATTACACACTGCTACAATATACCAATTATTTCATTGTAGACACTAGTATATCTCAATGACAACAAATGGTTGGTTTCATACTCGAGTAACGCGATATATAAGTTCACACGAAAATAACAAGATAGCGTGGCTGCGTGCGTGACAAATAACAGTAAGTTATTCGGCGCCAGTTAATAAGCCTTCACGCCTGCGAGCTTTAACAACTGGTCGGTCAAATCGGGCTTCTCCAGCGGTTCGTCGCGCTCTAGGGGGTCGACCTCTCCATTGACCTTGGCCTTGCCATGCCCCCAGATGTTGCAGTGAGGCCAGTGAGTGGTTGTCTCCCAGCGGTGGAACAACTCTGCCTTTCTCTTCAGATCCTTCTCCTTGGCAAGAGACGCGGGAGTGTAGCAGGCGTAGATTATGGTGCGGATAGTGTCGCTCTTGGGGAACTCTGCATAATGCATGGAGCGCGAGTCCCAAAGGATCAGGTCCCCAGGCTCCGCACACACCTTGATAAGCTTGCAGCCCTGCTCCTCGTGCCATTTGACGTGGTGCTCTTTGAAGGGGTAAAAGTCGTAATGCTTGGCGCCGATTCCTTGGGTTCGGTCTGGAGGGTTTAGGGCGAAGAATTTATCAAAGAGGCGCGAGGAACCCTCCATGAGGAGCAGGCCTCCATCTTCAGGACCTGCTTCAGAGAGGTTGATGATACCTTGAACGCAGGCTAGGCCCTTGCGCTCGGGTGCCTGGTCGACATGCGGCCAAGGAGACCAGTCAACATCCTTGCGGCCTGGAAGCGTAATGTTGACGGTATCGAAGGAGACAAGAAGCTCGTCCGTGTCCCAGATTTTGGCAAATGCATCGATAACGCCGGGCTCACTTTTTCCAGGTTAGCCAGTGCAGTGTACTAACGGGGAAAGAATGTGAGCTCACAGTCGTGCATCCCAGACGTACTTCTCATGTCCGGCACAGTAGTTGAGATACATACCGGCCTTGAAGCTCTGGGGAAGGTTCTCAGACGTCCAGGTGGATCGATCGTTGACATCAAACTTCGTAGGGAAGGAGGAGAGCCAGTCGAGGGCTTTCTGGCGGTACTGGAGGGCTTTGGCGCGGGGAATCACATTCTTCAAGACGACGTAGCCCTTGCTGTAAAACTCATCGCGCCAGTCACCGTACGTGGTACTGGCATTGGCGTCGAGAGAGGGGGCCATTGTATCGGCAGGTAATGAGGTTGAGTTGAAAGTGATTGATGTTCCAAGGGAAGAATTGTTCTGGTTCAAGGGCTGAGCACAATCGCTTCTGCATTTTATGCCTTTGTAACGGCCCATGATCTCATATCCAACGGACTCGGGCTCGGTGTAGCTCGGCCGACGTAGAGTCATGCACGACAGAACTTTTCCCCCTCAAGAGGCAGAGGCCTCGAGGGGCCCCGCAAGCAAGTGACAGTCGACACAATGGATGGACAGTTGAAGTATCCACCTCCACATTTCCGCATCTCCACCGCCACCGGATGCAACGGAGAACTCCCGAGGAGGGCGAACTCGCAAGGAGATGAAATACGTCGAGACGCCTGGACGATGGCTGAATACTATCCTCATCCCTTGGAAAAGCACCTGGACTCTTGCCCTTGTTCGTAATCCGACACAATGCCTCCTCCGGTTCAAGTTGCGACCCTGGACATCACCCCTCCGACCGTCAGTCACAATGGGTATCAAGGATTCAACCCACGAAAAGAGGTCCTACCGAAGGGCTGGAATGCCTTCAACTCGCGCCCCCTGGACGAAGATTTAATCGCCGAACATGATGTTGGCATTCGAGTCCGAGACGGCTGCATCCTCTACTGTGACGTCTATCGACCCGTCACGGATAAGCCAGTCCCCGCGATTGTCTGCTGGAGCCCTTTCGGCAAAAAGCACAATGGAATCAACATGATGAAAAAGGTGCGCTGGGGCGTTGGTGTGCCCGATGGGTGCCTCAGCGGTCTTGAACGGTTTGAAGGCCCAGATCCGGCCGAGTACTGTCCGCGAGGATTCGCAATTGTCAATGTCGATGCTCGTGGCGCTGGAGACTCGGATGGGTCGATTGTGATTATGGGCAAACAAGAAGGAGAGGACGGCCACGACGTGATCGAGGGGCTCGCCAAGTTGCCCTGGTGCAATGGAAATCTCGGCCTAGCAGGGAATTCGCACCTGGGCATCGTGCAGTGGTTTATTGCAGCTACGCAACCCCCATCCCTAAAGGCCATCGCGCCCTGGGAGGCATGCGGAGATTTGTACCGTGAACAATTTGTGCGAGGCGGTGCCTGGGACAATGGCCTGTTTGACCTGATTACTCGTGAGTCCATTCGTGGCCGCCATGGGCTCGAGGACTTCAAGGCGATGTATCGCCGGTGCCAGACAATGAACCCATATTGGGAAGACAAACGGGCAGACATCGCCTCCATCAAGATCCCAACCTACATTGTCGCCTCCTATTCTAGCTTCGTCCACACAATGGGATCGATTCGGGGATGGCTCCAGGTCAACACGGATGAGAAGTGGCTCCGCTGGGACCCTTACCAGGATTGGTATGACCTCTGGGTTGACAAGGAGAGCAAGGAGGAGCTTGCGAGCTTTTTCTCTCGCTATCTGAAGGCAGAAAATAACGGTTGGGAGAAGACCCCCCGGCTCCGGATGGCCTCATTGAAATTTGGTGACAAGGACCCCATTTATCCCATTGCAGCGAGCGACTTTCCGTTGCCAGAGACGGATTACCGACAACTCTTTTTCACCACGGACGGCAAACTGGCCGACAGCCCGCCTTCGTATGACCGAGTCCTCGAATACAACTCCGAAAGCAGCACTGACCCATCCGACTTCGTTGGCTTCACGCATACCTTCCAACAGCCTACACGCTTGATGGGTCTCCCCAAGGCAGTCCTGTACATGTCGTGCCCTGACCTGGATGACATGATCATCTACGTTCTCATCCGCAAGCTTGATACGAACGGGAATCCAATGATCAACATCAACATCCCCTGGAGTGCGGCCCCATACAAAACGGCAGCTGAGATTCCCAAGGAAGAGTACTCGAACCTCACCATCTACTATGGCCCAACAGGAATTCTCCGAGCTTCCCACCGAGCCATTGATCCCTCTCGGTCCATCCACCCTCAATACCCCTTTCATCCACACGACAAGGTCGAAAAGATCACTCCAGGAACCGTGGTCAAGCTTGAGATCGGCTTGTGGGCGATGGGCACGGACTTTGAGGCTGGCGAGTCGCTGCGCGTCCAAGTTTCTGGTGAGTATCCCCTGATCAAGGAGTATAAGGGGGCCAAGGTAGATCTGGAGGTTCGAAACAAGGGGAGACATCGGGTTCACGTCGGGGGAGAAACTCCCAGTCACGTTATTTTACCCTTTGTATAGAAGTACGTGTATCTAGTGAATTCAGAGATAGATTCACCTATAAGTTTGATTGGGCCGGAAGTAAATCATAGTGCCAAAAATATGATACTCTGTACTCGATGGTATGCTACCTGCTTCTCGCTTGCTGTCTTGCCGCAACTCACCTCATACCTTCAGTGAATTCTCTTTAATATATTCTCCGTCGCCGCAGCTTCTGCCAACCTCCGATCTATTTTGGCTACTGAACCACTATGCTTGACCGAAACGGAACGGGATTGTTGGTGTAGTAGTCCGACTCCTTGTACAGTAATGATTTAGACTTGGCAAAAATTGACTTGTCTGTGAGGGAGGACATGACTCTACTCGCAGCAAACGACCAACTGGGACAAGGTTGTAGAAATTCGTACGCACTACCATTTTCAGGGGAACGAGTTCGTGAAGTGCGACCCTGCTTTCGATGGCCGGGATAACTGTCATTATAGCAAAGATGCTTGTCGTACATGGCCAGTTTTAGCAAGACACGTTGCGGTATAGGTTATTCGGTTACTGCTACTGTACACTGGTTTCGGCAGCACCAACGACCTCAATCACCTCCACCACCTCTAACTTCTGAATTCTCCCAATAACATGTGCGAGCGCAGGGTACTTGGAAGACATTTCTGCCTCGGTAAATTGGGAAAAGAAGACCTGCGTATCGTTCTTGGCCGTCATCACAACACTAATGCCGATGAAGATGTCTTCGCCGCGTCCGACAGTGAGTAGCCGGTTGTCACCCAGTGTATATTCACGGATATCGGCATAGCACAGCGGGAGTCCTTGCTCGGTGCCGAACATGACGCTGTCGATATCGTTGTCGAAGATGACCGGGGTAAAAGTTTCAATCTCTTGATTACCCGGATCAATCATAGCGTCGGGAATGGACAGGACTAGCCTAGCATGCTGTTCGCCGTGGCGGGTGAAAGCCAACGAAACGGTGGCCCAGCCTCCCATGGCTCGGATCGAACAGTCGTAGGTCGGGAGGAATGTCTCCAGGTAGTTTCGACGGGTGCGAAAGGAGACCACGAGTGAGGACTGGCCGCTCATAGTCGAAGGAGGCTTAGCCAGGCTCGAGGGTCCAAACACCCTGGTAAGAGGACCTTGATGAGCAGCAGCAGACTCTGTGTGATATGCAGGGTCAGACATCTGTGTGCAATTGGAGAGGGCATACAGACAAGTGACGCACCTCGAGTCTTGAGCAAGACGTTCTCCGCAAAGTCGTAAGCGTCATGCCCGAAATTGATACGGGAGAATTCAAGCGCTGGCAAGGGTTAGTCCAGCTGCATGTCACGCGTCTATGAGGACAGGCAACACCCACGATCCGTCGACGTCCCACCGACTTTGTCGTCGGGGCTTGTTTTGAATGCAGCAAGGCGCGAGTATTCCTGGACCATGGTGGCACGATCATACCGGCACTTCATATAAAGCTGCAGACGAGCAGCAACTTCCGCAGGCTTTGTGCCCAGGGGGAAGAGGGCCCCCAGTGCCGCTCCCTGTGACATAATTAGGACAATGGAGACAATGACAATAAACTAGCACGAGACGTACATCCTCGATGGCCTGCGCACCTCCTTGTCCTTGGTCTGCAGGTTATATTAGCTACCGGGATAGGAGCACAGATAGCAGTGAGGCTTACGCGGTAGAAAAGGGTGAGCAGCATCGCCGATGAGGCAACTCTTTCCTGAAATCCAGGTTCCCAGGGCCTTGTCGTCGAGAAGCCTCCACAGCTTTATATCCTCTGGATTTACCATGCGCAGTAGGGCCTTCATCGCGGGGCAGAATTCGTCATAGACCTTGAGAACCTGCTCCAACGAGGCTGCATTATTCCACCCTACAGCAAATCAGCTAGGTTATGAACGGGACTATTTGAGGCAACATACCCTCTGTGCTTCCTTCGCTTTCTCCGTCGGGATGAAGACAGACGAAGTTGAGCTCCGTATTGTTTCTATGCAAGTCAGCTTGACCTGCAATACGCCGAGGCCGAATCACCATACCGGCAAGGATAGATCACTAGTCTGCGATAGATCCCATCCCAGAGCTGCATCTCACCCGGCCGCGCAAGGAGCTGTCGTGTTTCTGGGTTCTCCTCGACTTTGGATACGGGAATCAGGAACCGAAACGCACTACCTCCGGATGGTGTTGGAGCAATATCTTCTTGTGCGACAAATTGACGGAGAGCCGACTAGATACTGCGTGTCAGGATTGAATGAGACGGGAGTATTATTATTCTGGCCAGGGTGGGCCTTACGTGGACACCATCAGCACCGATGATGAGATCCCCGGTAATATTTTTCCCGTTGTCGAGTGTCAATGACGGCGCGAGACAGTCACAGCTAACTACTCTGCTGCGTAGGTAGATGACAGCAGGTCTCCCAGGCCCATCTGGACTGACGGCCGCGTGCTTCAAGGCTTCGTGGAGATCAATGCGATGACTTAACTTCCAGGACTGCAAGATGTTAAAGGCCAATTGACCTCCAATGAGGCTCGGACAGGGTACTCACAAAAGGGTAAACGCTTCGCAGATTTCGCACGTCCTTGGAGCTTACAACGTTGCCTCCAGAGTCGTAGACGGTGACCTACGTGTGGATCAGCTTTAAATTAAGTCTCGCAGTCGTCCTCTTTGGAGAACGCACAAACTGGGCGTCATTGCAGTTGAATTCTTCCGGGTTAATCCCAAAGCGGCGTAGCAGACCATGGACATTTGGAGGAAGATGGATAGCAGCGCCCAATTCTGTCGCGAAGCGGGAGGACTCGAAAATCTATCATTGTCAGTTACACAGACTCCCTGGACAGAGCTAAGGTCGGTGCAAACCTCGACATGATGCCCGGCATGACGTAGAGAGATGGCGGCAAAGAGGCCACCGATCCCAGCTCCCGCAATCAGCACGCGGAGGGGCCTTGCCTCTGCAGATTCGGCCATAGCTGCTTGACGAATGAGATAGGGTGTCTTGGTAATAGGGCTGGGGCTTGGTGTTACTCCCATGTAGACGTCTTTTGGAGTGGTTAGATATAGCCAACAGACGTGGTCCGAGGTCAAGCGCAAGGTGTGGGGAGACGTGTTGCTCCGGATGGAGTGGGGGGGATTTCCACGCCAGATGAGGAGCGGCCGGAAGAGAGGGGGAGCATCACTGCCGGATCTTTATTGAGTCCTAGAATTGGAATGAAATCTACATACACATGGGGGTGCAATTTGCTACATTACTATTAAACAAGATAGTTTCGTGTGCCTCATAACCAATCATCCCAGTCGCCAGTTTCAGCAATGATGTCCCCATGCGTTCCCATAAAGGGATCGCTGGTCCAGGAGAAGAGTCCCAGATCGAAGTCGCCATCTACAAGTTGCACGGTGGAACTGCCCGCTTGAGAGCTTGGGTAAAGGTCCAACCCGGGCACCTGTTCTGGGGCGTACGTCGACGCATTGCAGGATTCAGCCTGTTCCAAGATCGTAACAAGAGTTTCTTTATCGATGCGGTCAGAAGGAGCGCAGCGGGACTCCTGGATTAGAAGCGACTCTAGCAAATCAGCACCAGGGGACAACAGACCGCGGGTATTCAAGCCCAGTGAGCGAACTGAAGCTGCGGCGAACTGGATTACTTGGCGGCGGGTCGCGATCTGGTCCTCTGAAAAGGTACTCTTGAGCGCTAAAAGGTGGACCGCGAGAAAGACGCCTGCTGCGAGTGTGGCTGATGAAGTGATCCTACACACGTGTTATCCTTAATCCCATGTTGACCAAACTGTGGCGGGACCTACCAGCTTCTTTGAACTGTAAATGACTTCGGGCTCTCCGATACTCGTAAGATTTCTAGCGCAGAACGGACGCCCTTGGCGATTGTCGGTCCTGGCGGTCCAGCATCTTTCAGGCATCTCACAAGGTTTGCTCTAGCTACAGTGACCCGTAGGAAATGGATTGCATATAGGGCCAAGAAATGCTGGTTCTGTAGCCAAGAGGGGGCGTCGGCGGCCAGATGTGTCGGTGCCTGTTGAGTGACCTGATGGAGAATCTCCTCAGCCTGCTCGACAGCACGGAGCAACTTGGACAAGTCGAGGTCTCTTGGTGCTTTGATGTTTGAGTAGACAACCACAGCAAGTCGCGAAATGACCTGGAGATGCCACAGAGGTGAATGGCCCAAAGTGGCACTCCACGCGGTGTCCTGGAAGAGAAGCTCCTTGTCACTGGCGGACGGTGATAGGCTGGTGTTGAACCCCGTGAGCGATATCGATGACGGGCGTGACAGCTCGCCCAGCCTTGTTTGAGTCAGAACATCCGCCGCCCAGGATGCCGGTGGGGAGGGAGAGGGCCCGCTTACCAGTCACAGACAACCAGAGTCCACCAGAGTCGTCGGCCGAGATGGCGGTCTTCTGCCGTGCGCCATTCCGGTCTCTGTCGGAGATGTGGCGGGCAGCTGGCCTCGTTCGCCAGCAAGTGCATATCCAAACAGCGTGCTGTGTGGATGGCAGTACCCAGCAAGAGGTACTGGCGTTCCATCTGTCCGAAACTGCCATGGCACAGGGTCAAGATGGCAAAGGCCTGGACGGTTCTTAGACTCGGGCGAGCCAGTGGTCGCGCTGCATCCAGCTCGTCCATGGCGGCTTCAAACCAGATCCTCGCCAATGCCACGCTGGGATCCGCCTCAGCCGTTCCTGTAACCGGTGGCAGATGCAGCAGCTGTGGCAGGGGCGGACATTGATCGGGACTGAGGTACAAGCATGCGGCCTGCAGTATTGGGTCTCATTAGCTCACGGGATTGGGAACGCGGATAGTCAAGCAATGCGGAGTACCCACCGCAAGAATACCCAAGTAGAGGGCCATCCAGCCATGGTCTTGGAGTAGGTCTCCATGACCGCGCTCCATCATTTCCCAAAACAGCTGGTGCTCCCCCCAGAACTGCCCGGTGCGGACCCCACAATGCAGCCATGACAGCTCACTCAGCACAAAGCGGACTAGGGTCTCACTGGCCCCGCGATCGGGAAGGAGCATCAACACTACTTGCTGGATGGGCTGATAGAGATGATAGAGGCCACTCAGCTCGTGTGGCTGCTTTCCGGCAGAGCCTCGCCCATGAGACAGCGATTCGAGGATGACCAGAAGGTCTTCCGGACTGTCCTGCGGCCCACGACTCGCCCGGCGCACCGGATCGGCTGCGTACGTCTCCATTAGCGAGACGCGGTCCTGGATTAGCATCCGCTCCTGCTCAATCTCGTCTAATCTGCTGTGGGGATTAGTCCTTGGACGCTGGACTGGCCCGGTGCTTTCGGCCACGACGCAGTTTTGGGCTTGTCCGCGGCGCACGCAGGCCTCGCAGGGGTATCCGTTGCGACATTTGACCTTTCGCCGGGCACATTCAGCACAGCTTCGAGCAGGTCGTCGCAGGGACTTTGGAGTGTTCATTATGTGAGTGATCTAAGAGCAGTGGCTCGGAAGCCTTTTTCCCCTCTGCCAGGAAACAGATTGCCTTAAGAGCTAGTTCCCCGGATTTCCCCCACACTTGGACTGTTTCCGGAGGTGGCGTTCTGTTCCTTTCCCCACCGGACCGCTCGGCGCAGAGTGAGTCTCACGACTCTCAAACAATATAAGGCCAAATTCTCAGTCCACTTTGGGTAGACTCGTTGCATCAAATTACTCGACTCTGGACAATGGAGACAAAGATGGTCGACGATAAGACCAGTGTGGCCTTTGTGGAAGACCTCGGCGAGGAGGCCGGCAAGCCCCCAGGCAAGGAGCCTCGCATCATTGGAACCCTCAAGCTTGTTGAAGGCGACGACATCATCCTGGTTCCTGCGCCGACGCGCGATCCCCAAGGTCTGCTGCCCTCCCCAAGCGGTGTACACGTCCTGCTGCTGACACGATGCTGGTGCTCAAGATCCCCTTAACCTGCCTGACTGGCGCAAGTGCTGATGCTGATTATTGTTGCTCTCTGTATGCTTCACAACCCCGCCACCGCAGTGGAAGCTGATCAGTGGTAGATGGCATGACGGGCAACTTGCTGGCCAGCGGGATTGGGGTTCTCGTGCCTCAGCTGCAAGAGTACTACCACGGCGACTCGCGCGTCAATGATCTCGTCACGTACCCTGCCCTCTTCATGGGCATCGGGAACCTGGTCGCCGTCCCATTCGCCGATGCCATTGGTCGGCGCCCAGTGTACCTGTTGTCCAACGTTGTGCTAATCGTCGGTGGCATCTGGTGCAGCTATTCCGCCAGCCTAGGATCGCACATTGGTGGGCGCGACTTCATGGCCCTTGCTGCGGGGCAGAGCGAGGCCTTGTGTGTCATGATTGCAGAGGAAACCTTCTTTTTGCACCAGCGTGGCAGCCGTATTGCGTGGTTCTGCTCGTTGCAGACTCTGGGAACCGCCCTATTCATCATCGCCAGCTCCTACCTAACCGAGTCTCTGGGCTGGCGGTGGTGGTACGGCATCTTTACCATCATCAGTGCCGCCACGTTTGTCCTAAGTATTCTCTTTGTGGTGGAAACAAAGTACGATCGTCCCCTGCAAAGCTACTGTACGTGTACCCCAATTCTCTCTCCTGGTTTCCCACATTAACGGGATGCAGTCGGATTCGATCCCCAGGGAAACACCGTCAGGAAAAGCGAGTTCCGCACCCGACGCCTCGACTACGACACGTATGCCGATCGCTCCTTCTGGCGTGACCTACACCCCTGGGGCCATGTCACGGCCAAGTGGCGTCAGGTCCCCAAGTTCTGGTTCTCCCTGGCGCAGCTGTCCATCTTTCCTGGTGTCCTCTACTTTATCATTCTCAGTGGAGTGCTGCTGGGCACGTATATCGTCATGACCGCTGTCTTTGCACGGGTCCTCATCGCCCCTCCATACAGCTTCGACCCGCATAATCTCGGCTTTGTCATGGGTGGGCAGGCGGTCGTGGCCTTTGTGGTGCAGCCCTTAGCCGGCTATCTGAGCGACTTCATCCTCACGTTCTGGGCGAAGCGAAATAACGGTGTCACAGAGGTACGCTGAATAGTCCTGAGGTTGTCCAAAGGCTAACCGATTTCGCAGCCGGAAAGCCGTCTCATCCCTGCGATTATCCCACTCGCCGTCGGGATCATCTCCTGCGTACTGTATGGCCGAGCGTGCCAGTTCCCGGAGGACTGGGCATGGCCCGCCGTCGTTGTCCCCTTGAACGCTCTCTTCTACAGCTTTATAAGCATTGTCGTGCTAAGCTTCGTCTACACCATGGACTGCTACCCGCAGCGTGGACACGTGGCCATGGTTGCTCTCTGCGCTGGCCGCGGATTCATCAGCTTCGGAATCTCGTTTGGTACCACAGCTTTCGTCCATGAGCTAGGCTACGATGGCGCATTGAACGTGTGTGCTATCGTTATCGGTGCTCTCTTCGGGCTTGGAATTGTGCTGTACTTTACAGGCAAGTATATCCGCCGCTTCACGCAGAAGTGGGCCACAGAGGCAGCCTGAATGGGGGCTTTGAGGTTCCAATCAATGTGTGAATGGTGAATGTTGGCAGAAGGCTGTCGCGAGGCTGCTGGTTGTGGAGTGTACAGAGTGGGTGGGGGCTCTAAATAGCAACTAGGCTAGTCAAGCATTGGATTCGAAGATGGTTTTACTCCTGCAACTCTCCAGAAAGAATTCTTGTACGCCCATATGCTCCACATGCCACCCAAACGCGGAGGCGAGGGTCCACATCAGGGCCATCGGCGAAAGCCTCGAGAAAGTAAATATAAAATCTTGATCCGATAATACTAGCTTAAGTCTGTTGGGGTTTTGTCCTACTTTCTCTGGCTACCACTATCTAACCTCCAGTCTAAATCATTGCGTCTATTTATCGTGCCTATGTTTAACTCCTGTATTCAGGGAGATCCTGGCAGATACTGGAGAGGATTACACATTCTCGGTGTTGTAGGATTTCTCACTGAAATCGCAATACACTATATCCTTGTCCTTCAACTCCCATTGCCCAATATCACCATTTCCAGGATAGTGCCACACGGATTGTATACCAGCCCCCGTATCCAACCAACGAGACCACAGGGAGCACAATAAACACAGCACCGACCAGGATACCTTGTTCGAAAAAGCCAATGGCAGTGCCAGAACCCTGCCCTGTAGAACGTAAGGCCGATCTGGCTTCAACCCGCACGCGGTCCAATGCCACGCGGTCCAGGTCTTTGAGTTCTTGCAGAGTTATAGCGGGCTTCTTGGCTTCCTGTATGTACTCTGGTCGCGGCTGGGAGAGCATTTCCGTGCTGTATCGAAGCATGGGGAATGAGGAGGGCTGGCCATTGTGAAGCGGGATCGCAGGCCCAACTGTCGATATTAGCTGAGGACAACCCGGTCATGGAGGCGTGACAAACCCAACAACTCCGGCGGAATATGGTTGGCAACCGCCAGTCGACTGTTGATTTGCTGGCTAAGGAATTTTGCTGCGGCGGGCTGTGCAAAGTGGTATGCGACAAGGCATTTCGAGCTAAAAGAAGGCAATATCAGCAATATCCATCGACAGTGAGGAGACTATCAGATACAAACCCTTCCAGTGCAACTACCGCGTCGACCAGACTGGTTATTGTCATGATAGGCAGGAATGCCCCGCACGGTCTGGCCTCAGCAACAACGGATGAACGGCTGTCGATTCGTTAATCAATTTGCTCCAAAGATCCATTGTATACACTGACCGGTCTCGTATATCCACCAGCATCAGGCTCGTTGTCCCAATGACAGAGGCTTCTCCCAAGCTTTCAGCTTCAGCGATTGTCTGGCGTACCTTGTCGCTGGCCGTGACTCGTTCACGGCGCGAGTCATCAGGAGCCAGTCGAATACATGCATTCACAAATTCCCTCTTGACCCATTCATTGACAAGGATCAGATCCGGTGCGTGCGGCGATGCGCCCCGATATGCGACGTGTGCTGCTACGATTGTGTTGGCAGCCTGTTCCACATTTGCAGTCCTGTCGACAACAGCGACTGATCGTAGTTGCGGCTTTGATGACAGACAGTTTGGCAGGGAAAGCTCTCCTGTCTGGTCCACCACAATAGACACCTGTTTTTGCTCGGTTTCTGTTGGTCTGCCGTCAATTAGCTGGTATGTCTCTGCGTCAAGACACGAGAAAAGGGTAGGGAGGAGGCGATCCACCGCAAAGTGGCCGACCTGCAGAGTCAGTATGGTCACAAGAAAGAGCATACCGAATTCGATACGAACCTCGATTGCGACAGTGTTGCCAGCGGCAATGGCAGCCGCGACGGTAGCAACAATGGAATACCAGCGTGTGTGCTTTGCAGGACGAATCAAGACTACACCGCATCCGACGCGACGACCAGGCGAATTCAGGCCCTGGGCGACTCGGTATTCCCTTTGCACACACTGGTCAAAGTTGATGGACTCGTAGTATTGCTTCACGGCAAGAATCGTGGTTGCACACTCAATCTCTGCTTCGGCAGCTGTCACCCCACGATCAGAGACAATGGCCTCGCACGCCTCGGCCTGGAGGTGCTGTAGTTTGGCATGCAGAGCAATCAGCTGGCTCTGCTGGAATCGGACACTGGCTGCGCGGCCGTCGAGAGCTGCGCCGTGCACGCTGGACAGGCGATCTAATGCCAAAGACATTTCCAGGGGGATCGGAATGGATGAGTCGTCGCGCTGTGGGTTCAAAGTTGTTCTTAATCCTTCTCCAGCCTTGTGTGCCTCGGACTTAGCTGCAAGCCCCCACCGGAAGCGCGCCACCTCCTCTCGGAAGCACGGACAATGGCCTCATTTCCGTTGTCTCCAATAAAGGATGGCTGCACTGGCTCACTCGGCGATACGGTTCCACCAGCTTTCGGCCACCTGTTTCAACTTCAGTGCCCTCTGTCTCTACACCAACGCGCGACAATGGCAACGACCGTTACCGCAACCACCCTTGCGGACACCCTCCAGGATTATCACATCCATCTAACAGGTGTCGAGGATGCGCCTCCAGTGCAAGTAACGGCGCGACAGTCGCAGGCGCAAAATCCACCACATTGGCCACAAAACTACCGCCGCGTGCCGCCATACCGTCCTATAAACCGGCATCTCAATCCAGCCGAGCGGCCGAGCGGAGCAAGTACCGGCGAGTATATCTTCGTCAACGTGATGCTGAATGGGGTGCGCATCAATTCAGTATGTCTAGCATTTGGGTGCCATGCCTACCACCGAGTGCGGCTGATTCTGATCTGGCAAACATAAAACAGTTCTTGGTGACTACGTACGAGAAGTCATTTGGCAAGATCTATCCTCGGCTGACGAGGTATGAGATTGGCGGCGAATGGTGATCTGGGGTTTACAGAGGACACATTTAGTTTGGCCAGATAAATCGAACTGTCTATCCCATTTTTTAACATGATAATCGTAATTGTACATCGTACCTGCCCCAGACAAATCGTCTATGTACCGAGCACCGGGAAGGGAGCGCACCTCCACCGGAATTGTCTGTGGAGCATCCGGAGCGAACTCGGGGAGAGGAATGGATGGTAAAAGAATTGTGAAATGGTCGCAAATATATAAGAGTCAACGGAACAACTGATTTCTAGAGACACACCTACGCACTGCATCCAACACAAACCCTCACTCTTTGACCACGCCCAACGCATTCCGTGACATTGCTGAGACTTTCGTAGACGAGGAAAATAGCCTCATCTTCGAGAAGAATGTCTCCATCCCTCTCACAGCCGATGGGTCCGTTATTCGGTGCAACGTGTACCGGCCCAAAGCCCAGGGCAAATACCCCGTCCTGGTCACGTACGGGCCATATGGGAAGGATATCTTCTACGGAGAGTATGTGATTTCCCCTTAGCCTGGTCTGTTGCCAAGGCTTACACGCTACTCCTAGCTTCCACCCCAAATCCTATTCGGAGGTGAACCCCGAGCATAAATCCAAATATGCTGCATGGGAAACTCCCGAGCCTGTATTCTGGACTGCCCGCGGCTATGCGATTGTACGGGCCGATGAGCGAGGCCTGGGCCAGTCCCCTGGCGTGTTGGACACAATGTCTGCTGGCACGGCAAACTGCTTCTGCCAGGTTGTGGAATGGGCAGCAGACCAAATGTGGTCATCGGGCAAGGTGGGTCTTTTGGGCGTCAGCTACTATGCAGGTAGGTATTGTTGGATCTTGCTTCTACCTCAAACATGCTAAATCATATACAGGAAGCCAATGGCGCGTGGCAGCAAAACGGCCGAAGGGTCTCGCGTGTATCATCCCCTGGGAAGGAATGTCCGACTATTACCGCGATCGTTGTCGCCACGGGGGCATTTTTTCGAATAACTTTATCAATTTCTGGTGGCACCGTCAGGTCATCACGAACCAGTACGGTCGACCGGGGAGGGCAGCTGACAAGTGGGGAGAGGACACCATCGAAGGTGATGTGTCACCTGAAGAGCTCCTGGATAATGTCCGCGACCAGAACCTGGACAATGATGCGAACCGATTCCTCGATGATGAGTATTATGCGTCCAAGGCCTTTCCGCCAGAGGCTATTGAGGTTCCACTTCTATCGGTGGCTAACTGGGGAGGTATTTCGCTTCACCTGCGAGGAAATGTCGAGGGCTACGTGTATGCCGGCTCAAAATCTAAGTGGCTGCGATTCATTGTTGGACGCCACGATCTCCCATTTTACTACAAAGAGGAAGTTGATGTGCAGGTGAGTTTCCTCGAGGCGTTTCTTAAAGACAACGACTACGCCGGGTGGAAGTCTGGACAAGTTCCTCCCGTTAGTGTTTGCTTGCGTAAGGGCAATGTCGGGTTTGACAACCCCGAGGGCGAAAAGACTTTTCCCCGTCGCGAGGAACAGGAATGGCCGATTGCGCGGACGGTTTATACAAAGTACCATCTCACTCCGTCGCTCGTCATGAACGAGTTGCCACGGCCAGTGGCGAGCCCAACACGGCTCTCGTACAAAGTATTTGGCTCTCCGGCCGACTCCCACATGCTTCAATTTAACACGGCACCTGCAACGTCCGAGTACGAAGTCACTGGTCACATTACCGCGCATCTCAACGTCTCCATGACTAGCGCAATATCGCCTCCACCAGCCAAACTCGATCTGGATCTCTTCGTCACATTGAGGCACCTTTCCGCCACAGGAGCCGAGATATACTACACTGGCTCGTCCGGTGATGCAGTTCCCGTAACCAAAGGATGGTTGAGGCTCAGCATGCGCAAGGTGAACGAAGCCAGTCCCCGTCATCGGGATTTCCTTCCGTGGAGAGAGTATCGCTCGACAGATGTTCTTCCGGTCAAAAGCGGCAATATCTATACATGTGACGTGGAACTATGGCCGACAAACGTTGTTGTCCAGGAGGGTGAAACTCTCATGTTTGAGATCGCTTCAGAGGACACTCAGGGCGCTGGCTTGTTCAAGCACAACTCTCCAGTGGACAGGTAAGCAACTCCAAACATGTCTCATACTACGTTACATACTAACGATGGCTACAGGCCAAGGGAGGTGTTCGAGGGGGAGAATCACATTCATTTTGATGACTCTATCGAGAATTACTTGGTGCTTCCAATTATTCCAAAAGCGGCCTGATGATTGGAAAATCTCGGAATGGTTCGAACTATATAGTGTACCTAGCATAGCTTTCAGACAGTAAAACTTGCCATTCAATCAGAAGTACGGGTGCCCGAATCCACAGACCGTAACAGACAGTTCTCTCCCCATACCCCGGAATCCTGCCTTGACAATGCAATGCATGACAGAGCTCAGGAAGCAGCATGAGCACTATACCCTAGTACCTGGGATGTGTGCATACACCTTGTACCCGGGTCTATAGATTAAGGATGGACTTGAGAAATAATTGACAGGGTGATGAGAGGTCCACCTGGCCTTCTATATTCATTTTGGAAGACTGTCCCTTACGCCCTTACGCCCTTTGTGCTGTTGCAAATGATATCAAGCATACTTTCTGTATTATAGGATTGCATGGTTAGCGCTATAATCCCCATCGAACACCTTACGTAGAATCTGGGCCTTCGGGCGCCGGGTGGAAGAAGTGCATCGGGCGCAATAAGCCTTAATAAACCACACAAAGCAACCAATTAATTGACTTTCGGATAGATAGATCTGTTCGCCCCGGAAACGCTGCTTGACAAAGGTAGTACGGGTCTAATAATAATCATGCGAGGACTGAATGTCCTTAATACTCGGTTTTCTGGTCTTCTACCACTTTGAAAGCCGGAGAGGTAATGTCGGTGGTTATTAATAGTTTCCAGCCCATTGCCCATCCTATGCAGGTTTGAGAGCAGTCAAAGGATTTGGCCATTGATGTGGTGCTGCCAAGATGATACCTATCGCCATCGCGTTGTTGTTTGTGATAACACTGCTGAATTAGCAATTAAGTTATCTACCACAACATAAGCGCGCGCGTTTCCAGGCTAAGGACTGTGCGGTAGGCCATGGTGATCCAATCTGGGATCAGAAAACTGGCAGTTAACGAGATCTGCACCTCCGAGCAAGGCATCGCGAGTAATGCTTGCATTCAGTCGCGCTCGGGTCGCCCCCATCCCTCCTCCAATCTATTGAGGCTTTCCAGCCAAGTAAGGGTTCGGGAGATTAGGTAAGAATGAAGCTTTCATGTCGTGAGTGTGGTGACTTTCGTGAAAGGCCTTCTGAGTGTAGGGGAAAGAGGGAAGCAAAGAAATGGCTACCAGGTAGGCAGTGAGAAAAGTATTCATAATTTGATATCGCAAGCGTAATCGCCTCCAATACCAGGCGAAGCCAAAGCTAACGTCCATTACGTCTATCTTCTTAAAATTAGTGAAGCAGTAGGGTCAACATTAGCTGTTCTCAAGAGTTTAATACTCGTCTAGTGTAAGAGATAGAGCCAGGGCACCCTATTCCACAAGGCCAAAAGGTCAGAATAATTCGGGATCAACGATCCCGAAGCCCAAGGACTGACATATACAGAACCCACTGTTATATAACTTCAACTTCTACAAAATATATGTATTATTCCGTTATCCTAGTTCTCTGAGTCCTCCCTCAGACCTCTTAGCTCGATTGGTATTTATAATAGACCGATATGTAGTATAATATACTATCATTCGAAGCGATGAACAAGCTTGAGATCGCAGGAGACTACTTACCCGGTGGTCAGCTGACCTGCGCTCAGTGTTTACTATTTAGGGTCGCGTGGGCCACTAAATAGAAAGAATCAGACATAACTTGCTACTCGTTCTCCTGGAGAAGGTGGCAGACAGATCGCGTTGATCTCTGTGGAATAGTTCGCTTGCAGATCGTAGTGGATCTACCAGAACCTCTGTGGCAAGGGGGGTCCTATCATATTTTGTATACTCTGGCAAAATTACGAAAAGAAAATGATATAGAGAACCCCTTTAGTTTTGGTGTTGTAAGTATATCCTTTCCTTCTCCAAATTTCGCCAGTTGCAGACCAAATATGATAGGACGATACTTGCCACGCGGTTCTAATAGCTGAAGGAAATTGCTCCACAGGGATCAATCAATACGAGCTTTCCCCACCCTACCAAAGTATGGAGATCGATAGATTCGTGATCTACTGGACCTTGCCTTAAGTAGGCTAGTCCGGAGTACATAACAGTGTAAATCACTTCTAAACTTGACTAGTCAGAGTTTTTGGAGTGTTGTTTGATTATTCACCTGCAAATTCGACTCGATATATCATTAGTAGTTCACTCGCCCCCTTGAGTGATACTGTATTTTCCGCAAAAAAAACCTCCTCGCTATCACTTCACACCTCTGGATGAAATATTTGGCAACATGGTAAAGCTCATTACCATCTCATTTATGAGCGGTCTTACCCTTGCTCTGGCGGCCACCAGTACGTTCCTTGTTCCTCTCCTCGTTTAAAATACCATATATCCTTTGATAGTTTGCTAATATTAATGACTGTTTTGGTGAAAATCTCTAGGTATTACCGCTGGTGATAATACCTTGCTACGACGAGACTTCGATTGTGACTCTTGCACACTGGTCATGGGTGGAATTATAGGGCAACTCGGAGATGAACATGGCGGCGCGGCTGTCGTACAGGCTATGGAGAAGGCTTGCCCCGTGCTACCGATGGATCCGGCGCAATGCAAAAACTACATTGACGTATACGGCAACATGATGGTTCAACTTATCCAGCAAGATCTAACCTCCAATGAAGTATGTGCTGTGGTGGGATTGTGTTAAGTCTTTGCGGGTGAGGGCGATTACCTATTTCCAAGCGATTCGTTCCAATACCAATAATATTCCTCCATGGAATGCAGAACATTCCCTATGGTACCGCAGAAGATGTCATGTCATGAGATAGACAAAAATAAAGCGGTTGGAGCACAGGTAAGTGTCGAATGTGGAATGTCTTGTCAAGATATCTTGCGAGGCAAAAGGACTACTCGAGTTATATTTAATATGTGCTGCTAGTTCTAAATTATAAGTAAATTCCACCTGTACTTAATACTAGGTAGATAAGTCGTTGATCATCTTAAAATTTAGCTTCCATATCTAATTAATGTACGGAGTATAATCTACTTAATGGTACTCGTAGCGATCAAATAGCACCCTTTTGCGTCTTCAGTCACTCAGTTGAGAACTCAACTCAAGAGTATATATACACGCTGGTTAGATTAATCCCCGTATTTCATCATTGGTTTAGTATGGTGGCTCATCGTGAAGAGGCTCTCAATATGCCCATACACTTTTGCGGCTCTAAAAGTAAGTGTCCGCCAGCGCAGAAGATAAAGGAGATCACCTACTTCTATGTATTTTTCGTCATTGACCATAAAATTTTACATGTCATACAGTAGGTATAATCAATAATCTAACCACAGATATTGTAAAGTTAGTTAGCCCGCAGCATTGCTCAGAAGGTACACATAAGCACCACCCAACTCCTGCATAGCAGCCACCATAATACCTGAGTCGTTGGTCCCAGTCTGGCTGCTGGCGCACCCAGTATGTCATGGCAATGTTCGATGGATGCGTATGTGGAGGTGCCGCGCAATGCACAGGTGGCGGCAGCTATGATGGAAAAGCTTCCAAAGGATTGTCCATACGGATTTGATATTGTTATGGAAACTACTAGAGGCGCGAGGATTCTAGAATAGACCATTTACGTGGTTACCAGGGGTGGTAAGCTGGTAGTGTACGGTATTTATAACTATGATGATTGGGCGTCACTTCCACCAAATATCATTTTTCAAGGAGGAGATCAATGGTATCGGCTCGTTCTGTCAGATGTATAATGTTTCGGCCGCTACTGACTACTAACTAGGCTTCGGAGTAGCGAGGGAGCCAAGGCGTAGGGAAGGGATCGAGGGGCGGATGATTTCATGCCGCCCTGGTAAGCAAGGAACAGTCTAGGTGTTGTAGAGGCACAGAGACAAGGACAACAGCACTCTTCCATGAGTATCTCAGTGCGTGATCCATAGGGAGTAGAAAAGGATGGTTGCTGATGGTTCGGTTCGCATCCGATAAACTTGGCGGACGGGACTTGGCATCTTCCCGATCGTTGACATCGGCAGGGCCGACGGAATATGCAGGGTCGTGGAGCGCAACTGGAGTTCTCCAACGAGATAGGCAATGTTGTCGAGCAGTTGAATCTAAAAATTTAGATATTGGAGCCGCAAAATTCGCTCGGTGGCGAGAACAGGCTGGACAATCAAACCGGAGTCTTTCTTCCGTCAACAGTGTGGAAGAACTGATAGAAAGAATGTGATTAGCACCCTAACGACATTACAAACCATAAAATTCCAAGTTTTGATCTCCTTGCCCTTTGATTCATACATAACCCTGATCTTGAACGTCTACTTCGTAACTTTCAACTTAGCCTGCTTCCAGCTTGTGGCTAGGCTTGGATTATCGAATGGCATTCACAGGATTATAGAGTAAGCGCAGCAACGTCATTATGAACCTAGTAGATTATATTATCAGGAGCAGATATGATCGATAGAGTCGAGCTACATCGTGCTACTGCACAGCCTGTTGAGCACGTATTAACATGGGATATTGGTGGGTTCTGATTCTAACGGAAGTGATCGACCTACTCAAGATAGCTAACTGGATCCAGAGCGTTTGGTCGAAACCGGGGATGTAACAGCCGTTTTATAATCTTGAGAGCTCCACTTAATTAGGTAACCGTTCAACAATCACACCAATCTTTGCCAGTTTTCTTTCCAGGTCGTAATAACCTCTATCAATATACTTTACACCGACAACGATGGACCTCCCTCTGCCAGCAACAGCTGCAAGAACAAGACTCGCACTGGCTCTCAGACCCGAACCAGACATGAGGGCACCAGACAGCTTCTCCACTCCACTGATTATGGCTGTCTGTTCACAAATGCGTATATCTGCCCCCATGGCCTGGAGACCAAAGCATTGACTAAATCTGCTCTCAAAAATGGACTCGATAACGTGACTTGTGCCTTGGGCTAAACAAAGCAACACCATAAATTGTGGCTGTAGGTCTGTTAGAAATGCGGGATAGGGTCCAGTCAAAATGTCGACAGCTAAAGGTTTTCTTGCTTTCTGGACTGTTATGGACTTGTCCGCTATATCAACACGAGCACCTACTTCCCTAAGCTTTTTGATCAACATTGCATGCTGCTCAGCGTGACAGGGATGTACAGTAAGAGGGTTCCCATATATTGCCCCAAGGATTAAAAAGGTGCCCGCCTCTAACCTATCTTCCATAGCTTCGTACTGACAAGGTGACAGAGGCGCACTCCGGCCATGGATGATAAGGTGGTCAGTCCCCGTGCCATAAATGTCTACTCCCATGAGGACCAGCAGGTTGATCAAGTCACCCACTTCTGGTTCACGAGCTGCGTTGTGTATATGTGTCACCCCGCGAGCCAAACAAGCTGCCATGATAAGGTTCATGGTTCCAGTCACCGAGGGGATCTCCATGTATATGGTTGCTCCTTGTAAGCGAGAATCACGAGCCTCAATGTGCCCGTCTGTCACTCTGACACAAGCCCCAAGCTTTCTGAGGCCTTTTATGTGTTCTTCAATCGGACGTTTCCCAATGCTACAGCCACCAGGGAAGCTTAAACAGGCATACCCAAATCGAGCAACGAGCGGCCCAAGAAACAATATCGATGCTCTCAAGCTACGAGTAAGCTGCAAAGGAATAAATAGAGACGTTGCATTTGTGGTGTTAATTTTTAGGTTGCCGCCAACTCGCGAAACATCTGCTCCAAACTATTGCAAGATGGAATCCATGTTTTTGATGTCTGATAATGGTGGGAGGCCATGGAGCTTACTGGGCCCGGCTGCTGCTAGTGTTGCCGCCATAAGTGGTAACCCGGCATTCTTTGAACCGGAAACCTGAACATCTCCGGTGCCATCTCGCCCACCATCTATTGCGATAGTGCCTGGCATTGTATTGAGGTGAACTTGAAGAGGCGCCAGGGAAGCTTGGGGCAGATATAGGAAAAAGGGTGTGCCCCGGAAGCTGACAATGAGATGTGTAGGAAGGATTTGGATTAGTAGACGCTACTGGAGTACTAAAAAGAAGACACAGACAGAAGACACTGCACATGCGAGAATACAAATTGATTGATTTCTTCTTCGTTCATCAATGTTGGCCGGATTTTCTCCCTGAAAAATATTAGCGGTGTGTTAGGGGTTTATTTCCATTCAAGCTTATGCAGTACGAGCGCTTTGGGCATACTCTGTAAATTGGGAAGACTTGTAAGGTAGCCCTGAAAGCCAATGATATTCAGCATCGCAGAGAAGACAATCTCATCGAGCTGAGAAGCTGGACCCTGGGAAGTAAGAAACCCTAAATACGGTAAATAACCTGTTACAACCCCCGGGTACCTAAGAATCTTGCGTATTCATGCAACACGATCGGTCCGTTTGACTTAACCCGGGTTTCTATCAGTGGGTCATGCTGTACAGGCTCGGGCCGAAAATTAATACGATAAACCTTGCAAAAAGGAAAATCCAACAAACTGAAACTTGGTTTACATCCTCCTACCATCATGCAAAATGTTCCTACTGCTACCATATGAGTTGCAGTTGCAGATTGTAGGCCATGCTTCTCCCAGAGATTTACCCTCTCTGTCATTAAGCTGTAAACACCTTAGGGAAGCCTGTCGCGAACATCTCCGAGAATATGACACGTACACACGACGGCTATCGCAAGACTCTGGCTTCGCAACGCCCGCAAATGTTCGATACCACAAAGCTGACCAGGCGTTCAGCATTGGTGCTCCACAGTTGTTGCTTGATATTGCCCAAAGTCCCCGTCTGGCCCGGTATGTAGAGGAACTGGTACCCCACCAGTTCGACTTTCAGGACCGCCCAAATGTACCCTGGGAACTTGGCCTCCGGTGGGCCAAACGCCTTCTTCAACAATCACCCATTCTCATTGAGGAGGATGAAGTGGGCGATTGGATGCATGCGCTGTCCAATGGGGTTGGGGGAGCTACATTAGGCCTGCTCCTAAGCCAGCTCACCGAGCTGAGGCGGATGCAATTAAATGTGTGCGCGCAAGACCCAATCACGCCCTACGTCCCCCGAGCCGTGAGTAGGCTAGCAGCGAGGTCACAGAAGGGACTCCTCGACCAGGCCTTGTCGGTATTAGCGGAGGTGCGAATTGAATGCACGTCATATGGGGACGAGGATGAGTACGAGGATGAAGGGAGTAGTTCAGGAGGCAGTCAGGACCAATGGGACCAAAGGCCACAGGCAGTCCTGGCCGACGATCATTACCAGCAGATCATCCGTCTCTTGGCTGCGTTGGCTCGACTACCGGGTCTTCGGAATCTCTCTGTGATGGATTATTACTCACAGCCAGTGTGGCAGGAAGGCACCGAGGACCGAATCACCATCGCCCTGGACTGGGACGATGCCATGGACCCAGCCTATCCTCTGCCGCTCGCAAAATCAGAACTCGAGTCATTGATTGTGGATCGTGGAAATATCTCCGGTCGAGCGTTGTCTCGGATTATTGAGGGATGCTCTAACTTCAAGCAGTTCAAATATATGGTCTTCCATACACCAGAAGTATTCGGGAGACACTTCAACGGCGTGCTATGCCAACCGCATCTGCCCGACATGACCGTGGAGGCGGTATGCCTAGCCCTTTTAACGTACGCGAAGTTGACGCTACGGCATCTCCATATCGAGTTGATGGAATACGGATCAATTTGCGGTTGTCGGCATGAGCCGTGTTTAAATCCATATAGTCCCTATATGTCTATTAACCCGCACACGCCTCCCACGACGAACTGGAAGTGGAATGAATTCACCCAATTGGAACGTCTTACCCTCGACATCGATTTATTCAGCAATCTTGAGGATGGCGGCTGGCTGCCCTTCGCACAGACCCTCCCCGTCTCTATTCAGGATGTCGTGATCCTCGCGTCTCGCTGTCCCCCCGAGGCGGATCAGCGAGACTTTGAGAATATGTTTCGGGACTTTAAGCCACAGGAGTTTCCAAGCCTCCGGTCCATCAGCGCGTGGCATCGGAACTCCTATTCCGACCTGGGCCACAATGGAGCTCAGCACATCTTGACGGTCTATTCACAAGCGCTTGACCGCGCTGGCATCCCACCAATGCAGACTATGGAGTACAGCTTGGGGAGCGAGTATTTCAATGAGAGGCAGAAGGCTCATCGACGCCGGTGGCAAGGGATCCAAATGAATGAGTTTGGGAAGGATGACTACTACCTATATGCGCTGCCTGAGAAGGATCTAGTGGGGAAAGTAGTGTTTGGTGTGTATCATTCCAAGGGAGAAATCCGAGCCAGGGATGACGTCTATAGCGGAGTCATGATTGGGAAATCGTGGGGCTAGTTATGTAAGGAATACGTGGAGTATAGCCTTTAAGCATCCTCTTAAATAAGTTATTAGTATAGTCTTGAGATACCCGTTGCACCAAGATATATGTCTCTACCCCACGATGCCGAGTCTTGATCAAGTTATGCACATGGTCACTTTGGAATTCTGTCTAGCATAGATCTTCCTACACTAGTATCAATAACCTTAACCCTAGAACCCGGACCAACCCAACCCAATCGGGTTCTGCCTTCCAAACCCACCCCCGGAAATTACCGGGTTCGGGGCGGGCTCGGGTCGGGTTCAGCGGGGAACCCGACCAACTCTAGCCATGACGCCGCAAGGTGCGGTCGCGAGAATAATGTGAAAGAGAAGCATGCTGCTTGATTCGCGTTGCCGGGATATATCGAGTAGGTTGCTATGGTTTTAGTCACGATGCTTCCCCAGGAGAAATTTCTCGTATGCTCTAGTAGCTCTAATAAAGCAATGTGGATTGTGAGTTTCTCAGAGGCCTTCTTTAGAAGAGAAGAAAAAAAAACTAAATAAAAACTGATGATTAGCTTATTTCACTAACACATACATCTCATGAAAGAAACACACTCGGATGCATATCCGATAGCAAATGCACGAACACATTCAGTTGGTTAACAGGTTGGTCAACACTCAGGAGAAAGCCACATAACCTTAACATGGCATGACTGAAAAACTGAGACTGTCTAGGCCAACTGTGCGTGACCAGCCAATGGGTGTTCAAGAGCATCTCGACCCTGGGTGCGTTGTTCTTGACCTGTCATCCTGAATTTACTTGGCAGCAGCGCGAAGACCATCCCATCGCTGCTCTTCCATAAGGCTTAATTTTCCCGGAAAAAAGATATCCCGCATACTTAGTCCAACAGAGGGATACCTCTCCTCCACTTCGAACAGCGTGTCCATGACCTTGGGGAGACCAATAACCTCCTTGAACTTCAGTGGCATTCCGTATGCATCGGGGGAGCGCCAAGTTATTGCGACATATATGTTCTGGAAGACTCCGACAGCGCACACGGCAAACAGGAACCACGTATGCTGTTTAATGCCCGTGGCGGTGATAAGCAGGACAATCCACAGTGATGCCAAAACCATGAGCTGGAGTTGAGTCAAATGAGTCATCTGCGAGCCTCCACCAGCAGCAAGATCTTCAAGATCGAACCCTTCCTCTTCACCGAGGATAAGGATGACAAATTGACTGCCATTGCCACGGGAGAGAAGAATGCTTTTCCTGGTCCCGACTCGGCACGCCCACTTTTCGTCAGCCCATCGCGAAATGCTGCATGTCGCAAAAGAGAGAATGATGCCTGAGGTAGTGACGAGGAAAATGCTCCAGTCGCCGAAAATGCCCAACGGGATGGCTGCGATGCCTAGCTGAAGTATACATACCACAAACCCAACGTAGTACAAAAGATCGCGACCAGCGAAAGATCTGGAAGTTGGGCCTGCTTGATAAACTGCGATACATAAACCTACACTGGTCCGCCGTAGTACGCGACTGCCAGACCCAGGAACCATCCTTTCCGCCAGGGCCTTTTCGTGGTCGACCTTTCGCTCGAGCATAGCATCTAGGTGGGCTCGAACGGCAGGGTCCATCCACCTATTGAAATCCCGCCAAAGACGACCGACGAGCCAGCTTCTATTTTCTTGGACGTACCCGCTTTTGCCATTGATGACAATGCATTTGGAATCTGCTTCGGGCATGAGGTCGTTGCCCGCGAGAGCAGACAGAGCTGATTTGACTGCGAACACGACCCATCCTAGAAGGTTCAAAGTTTATCACTGTCAAAAAAGATTTAACGCAGAAGAACCACAGCCTCAAGCGTGTAGAGGAAACCCCAGTCTTTAGGCATGATACATACCGATGGAAAAAGCGACCGGGACCAGGCCACGACCAGCAAGCTGTGCGACAGATTTGGCCACCATCTCTCCACCATCGCCACCCAGGATGAGAAGCGCGGTGAATATATCACTTGGATTGGTCCACTGGTCCAAGAACTCACTGTTCGGTGTTGAGAGATCGAACCCTCGGCGATATAAGGTAACAAGGCTGGCATTGTAGTGAAGGCCGGTGAGACGTCAGTGGTAGATAGAAAGTATCAGCTGTTGATAGACGGCAATGGAACAGAGAAGTCCAAAATCAACAGGACAATTAGACTGCGGATCGATGCCTATTCTGAATGATGTAGCTCTGAGGAGAGTAGCTTTACTAAATAATCAGGCAGCAACGCTCATTAGATCTAGAGCCCCATTGGACTCCAAATTCTTGAGATAGTCATGGGTCTATAGAACTTACACGCTGGTCAATGGTCAGATGCTAATTGAAGCAATGCTTATGACCTCATGATTATCCTTCCGCTTTAGGATAAAGTTGGTGGAGCTCACCCAGTTCATAAGGCGGTCGGCCATTGCGCCTCGATACTTGCTACGCTAGCCACAGTAACTTACTTAGTTAACTATCAACAAGTCTGAATTGCTGACTAACTATATATCCAAAGGACATTTTGTAATCTCTTTTCCTAGAACTGCCGCTAGTAGTCGTCTTTTTAGCAGAATCAAGGTCAAAATCAACTATGTTTATCATTTGCTCCCAGAGTCCTACCATATACGAATCATTATACCAACTATTCTTCGCTTCTACAAAAAATATTACTTCACTCTTACGAAATGTAGCGAGGCTGGGACTGGATTGAAGATGATTTGCATGTAATTCACAGTGCTTCCCAAACCAGTTTTCCGTGCAGTCCGGTCACACCAGCACCAAAACAAGATCAAATATCCTCATAATGAAAACTTGCTTTGATATGAGCTGTAGTCCAGCCTTTCCAATGTCCTGGCTTGGTCTCGGAACCATCATGGTCAAACCAGATTTTATCGTCCGTCGCATCATCATACGACTTGCCGTGCTCGGCCACCTTTTTAGTATGGCCGTGGTAATCCACCCAAGCTGTACCAGGCTTCTCGGCAATTTTGTTTGGAAAGACATCTCTGATTTGAACGGAGAGTCGGTCCTTAAGGTCGCTCATGGAAGGATGTCGACCTTCATGCTCACCATATAATTCTGCTTCGAAGGATCTTCTGTCGCTAGACATTACAACGATTGTGGGTTTGCTCAAGGTGAGGCTAAGGCTCTTTGATGCTCAAGAATATTATGGATTAGGTTCTTCGATGATGCAGGATATAAAATTTGTAAAGAAGTCCAGGGTGAGGAAGGCGACTTTATAGATGGGAGGAATTTCCAGAGGAGCCTCTGCTAGAAGAGTCTCGCCAGTCTAGATTTATGGCACAAGAGACTTTTCCATGGTCACTTGATTAATGTAAAGTTTGGTCATAACAGAAGGGAAATCTAGATTCAATCGACAAGGGACCAATGTAACATGTCCAAATACGATACTAGATGACACAATGCTACATAAGCCGATAAAATGGCTAGTTCAAATACAATGTACAGCATTCACATAGTGGTTTATGATGGTAGCCAGTCTATGCCTTTTTCTCTCTCTTTTTTTTCTCTCTTTTTCCCCTCATTTATTAGGAGGAAGGGAATGATTTTGCGATGAATTAGATCGCAGAACTTTCTTTAGTAAGTTCAGTCCACCTGATCAGGATTGAGATAGTATGATCCAAGCACGAATAGTCCCTGCCTCAGTTCTGTAAATTTTCATGACGTCTCGTCTACATTTAACACGAATCTAGATGGTTATATTAAGTCTATTCTATGTTCCATAGTCTAGACCCTATCCAGATAGAACGACCTAGGGAGGGCCGTTTGCGGCCGATAAACGGGTCACGCGTGGGCGATAAAAAATAAACTTTGATTTTGTTCTTGGCAGATAAATAGAACAAACTATATGGTCTTTCATGGAGGGTATAATAAAAGGGTTGAAACTTGTCGAGTTAATTTTCAGAATGTATGACGATGGAGCCTCTTGTGACTACACTCTACACGCCATGCATGTGGTGTTACCCGAATATTATAGGACAAAATTATTTCCAGTCAGTGAGAATGTTAATAAAAGCAGCGGTTTACAAAATGATGATAGCCATGGACTTTGCCGTAGTAAAAAGTCCAATAAATTACTTAACTTACAGTAAAGCTACCTAAGTAAATAACATCAGTTAAATCCTAGAGTCTATAAATTGAACTCACTAAAATATTGTATATAAGTTCTTATACTTATATTGACAGGATCGGGATCATAAGCATACTACGTACTAAATATCTAAGGTTTTCCTTAGATCTGAAAGGGCGACTGACGTCTCCACGTATCGTAAGTATTTACCTAGTATATTCCTAGTCCTTTATAAGCGCCGTGGTCTCTACTGCCCGGCCGGATAAGGTAGCTCTGTTTGCGGATAGTATAACTAGGGGTCAAAACGGAAGAAAGCCCCCGCCACTAAGCATCTTCAACTCAGGGCCTAGATGCTCATAGACTGGAGATAGACTTGATCTGCGTAAGCTAGACTAGTGATGCTAAGCATAATCAGGTCTAGCATAAAGTCCAGACCGACGTGGATCTCGATAGTATCCGCGTAGCCACGGGCCGTTCTCGTATGTTATGGCTCAACAGTTAGGTGCAAACAGCGGATACTAGACATACGAGACACTGATTCTCGATGAGTACGCCTTTGCTGCTGCATTATGCCCAAAAACAGTTCTTAAGTACCACCTTGTCTGCACCCGAAATAAAAGCGCCTTTATTACTCTACTCACTTCATCCACTTCACATCCACGAGCTCTCAGCTAGTATATCTCTATCCTGTGCCGCCCACCATGCTGCTATCGTGGGCTTTCCAACCCAGTCAGAGCCAAATATAATCCCTGACTACGAGGTCAGGCTCTTGCTCAATCCGACAGCGGTTCTTGGCCCTGAACATGAGCTAACGAGTACTGTTCTATCGGCCTTCCATATTGCCCCGACTGTCACTAGGATGGGTGTCCAGTTCCTCGACAAGGGCTCCAAGGAGATCTATCTCGCCGGCTGGAGCACCCGTATCCGCAAGGCTGAAAACGAGAACGACTTCGAGTTGACGTACAAGAAGCGGTATCCCATCGTGGGCGGCGATGTTGATGCCGCTCTCACTCTGGCTAATAAAGATGGTTTAAACGCCACGAGCACAAAATATAAGGCGCAAGTAGAATGGGGTTACCAGAAGCAGACACTTTCTATCAGCCGCAAGAAAACCGCAACGGATACCGGGGTTGGCAGAATTGACTTACCGGATACCACCAACTCGCGTAAAATGCTGATCGATGAGGCGCCGGATAAATTCGACAACTTTGGGAGCAACAAATGGGGCACCAGCGCGTTAGCTGTGTCGCGCATCTTTGGGCCAGTCCTCGTCAGGCGCTCCACTGGCTTGTGGAAAGGAATGCAGCTATACCTCGAGATCTGGCCGATTCTGAACTCCACAGGCACAGGAATAGAGTACATTGTTGAGGCTTCTTTCAAAACGACGTGTCGAATGACAGCCTCGGTTAAGCAGACAGAGTTGACTGCCTATTTGGAGAGCCAGGGCTGGCTGTTCGCGGAGGACTCGCTGAAGACACAGCTCATTATGGAGCGCTACTAATGTGGCGCGTTTGTGGAGTCAGAGGTCCGCTGTATTGAATTTACACGCGAATACATGCCTGAAATTATTATGTAACCGATGTACGAAGGAATACATACGCAACTCCCGAAAGAACTCTAAATACAGACTAGTGTGTCTTAGCGTCAGGGGCAGGAAAGTCAATCGAAGAGTGGAGTGGTGGCTGCACTGGTTTCGCGACGTACTGTATCAGTAGACAAATTTCCGTTCAGCAATTTTTCCTCGTGGTTGATGCAGCTGCTCTCGCAAGGACAATTTGGCGCCTCTCCACAACGCGGAAGATTTAAGTTCGACTCCCGAGGACAGCGTCGTAAAAATGGCCCAGATGTCTGTCTTGGCCTTATCATGCACATTAAGTCGCGCAGCAAGTGCTGCAGATGCCGCAAGCGATGGTCTCTGACGGGTAACCCGCGTCTTATTGCAGTAGCAATATCCTGCAACCCGTCCTCAATCGGAAGGAACCACTCCTTGAAGGCGGGTTCCTGTTCGAATTTCTGCAGAAATTCCGAGTATCCAAGGCAGATGAGCTGGCTATCTTCGGTTTCGGCCTTTTTCGTCATTATTTCGCCTATGGCCATCCGTTGTCCTCGCCACAGCATGCAATTCCCCATCCCGTTATACCGCATATTGTACCACCCAACAAGAGCCGCAGTTAAGACTCCTACCAGAGAGGTAATAGAAAGAACCAGAGGCGCGACTTCGACCATGATATTATTTGAATATTCCACTTACCGCAGCCATACAAGCTGTGCCTCCAGTCTAACCCAAGGAATGGGCTTAGGCTCTATTTAACATCTCCGGGTCTTTCTGGCTTCCAGCAGACAACACAGCATGGTACGATCCTGGTGCGTGTCTAGATTGTTTTAAGACCCTCTAGATCCTGAAAATCAACAGTATATTCTTGTTATAAACCTTGATTGCGGTCGTCAACTATATTCTTGATCTTTACCCTCACCGATTGTTTTTCTTTTTCTTTGGGTCGGGCATTCAAGCCTGGTCTGATCTTCGATTCCTGCCGTAGTCCTCGCAACCGCATGTTGTATATATACTACGTCTGATATCGGAGAACTCTGGCCTTTTTATCATTGAACAGTTCTCACTTAATCTAATAATAAAGTGTCTATATAATTCTAAGCCAGAAATTCGCAACCGTTCTTTCACGAGTACCGTTCACTTGTACCCTTACTAAATCTCCTCATAGCCTAGAGAAACATTGCGTTATATTTCTCCCTTTTTAATCTACATGTTTGAAAAAAAGATATTGAAAATTTTTATCTAACGTTCGGCAACTACACACGTTATGTGTACAAGGCTTTCGCTTATAACCCAAGACAGACTGAATCTTCGGCTTTTTCTATCACTATGATCCATTTGCAAAGGTTGAGTGACTTCTAATGTCCGATTTTCTGAGATTCACCTTACCCCTTCACGTTGCAAATAAAACAATACTGATTTAAAACATCACGGCCTGACAATAGTGATTAAGGTGTGAAGGCAACCACCGGAAACGGTAATGCGGCGAGCTCTAGGCACGGGTGAGCATATAAGTAGCCCGGCTTTCGTAGTTGGCGTAGTTGGCATCTAAAGTTAACTTTATTTGAACATACAGTACTGGAGCCATGCGACTGCAGAAGCTTAAGTTGTAAGTAATAAGGGCGATGTGGAGTCCGACAATCATCATCGCATCTTCATCCACAATCACCACTGCACGGAGCTTTCGCGTGCTTTGTGTTGGACACGTAAGTACTAATCTAGACCCCGGTCCAATGAGAAAAAGAGATGACCTTTTGCATTTTCATTGCTTTCCATGGGGTGGCCTAATTGTGACTTACTGACTGGATACTATACATCTGTATTACAAAAAGCAAACTCTCCAATGGCCGTGAATTTATCGTGGCCCGATTTTTGCTGCACCGCGCGGCATACATTCTCGTTCTCTCTATAATATATATCCGTTCACTCGCTGAAGTTCTTTCTCAGGACGAGGTTTAATCATCACTTGCCCTGATTTAGCATGTAACATCCTATTCCGATCCCTCGAGGGTGTATGGCTAACGTTGGTCGGCAGACCGTTTTCGGCAGTTGCTCACAGGAGCCATAGAAGAAGTGTGGCGCCACCCAGTTCATCCTTGCTGGTACAGACAGTTCTCTATTGCCGTTCCACAGAAGCACGTCCAAGGAATCGAGTCTTTCTTCAAGGCTTTCCGTCCTGTTGTCATATGTATGTTGTGTGAGAACCAGTACCAGCTAGGCCATTCTATATATTCTGACGGCGGTTCTACGTTTAACGGGTCGCGACACATGACTACCATGGATGTAGTCAGTTGAATCATATGAGAACCACAACTCAGTTTCATGAGGGTCAGCCTAATATAGAGACGGGCCGCTCGCCCGGGTGGACCGCTCGCCTGGGAAATACGTTAGCTGAGGAGAACGGAACACAACAGACATCCAGCTATCCTTCCGTTCAAATTCGCAG
>NW_015378197.1:0-68456 GCF_001204775.2 Aspergillus nomiae NRRL 13137 | reverse complement strand
ATCAAAAACTAGTTCTTTAAAATAATATTATTAATAAATTATATATTTTTAAACTAGTTCTTGATTAAACTAGTTTATTAAAAAACTTACAGAATATTTATAAAATAGAGAAATTTATTTTCTTTGACCAGTGCGATAAGCTATTTAAAAAGCGTTAGTACGTACTTCGGAAAATCGGCGCCGGTGGTCCGAGGTCCAGGGGGGGCAGTGGGCTCACCTGTAGTCACATCATAAACTACTGAGGGCTCATGTATAATAAAAGGCGCGTAATAGAGGCGGTCGACATACACTGGAAGTATCACAATAATTCCTACATCTTTCATATCAGAACAGCCCTGAATACGGGCTAGTTGCTGTTAGTTCCTGTTACTTTCTCTCGGCCTAGTAACTTGAATCACCAATGAACACACTATATACTGAATTATGCGATGTATATCAATATTCTATAGATTAGCTAATGTTGTTACTTTCAATTAATACATGGACCACAGTATAGCCATAATTCAATGATAACAAAATAGATACCTCCACCTTTCCCCCCAACAGGATCGAAAGCCTGCTTTGTACCAGGTAGGTGGTTTGAAAATGTATAAACAAGGTTTATCCATACTCGATATCAAGTTTCGAGATAACCCATCGATGAGTTGAAAGAAAGGGACGACGAAAAGGGGGCAAAGAGGGGGAGGGGGGAAGGATGAAAATAAAAATAACAAAGAACAAAATCGATGAGACGACTGCTGGTTGCCAAAACACTACTACTGGTCCTTCCTGGCATCTCCTGCAGCCTTGTTCTCCCTCCGTCGTTTAATGGCTTCTGGGCTGTACTCGGTATCCAGAACATAATCCCACCATCTGAAGCTGCTAGAATAGTTACCGACGAATTTCTCGTGGTGAAGATCATGGTGGTCAGCGCCCGCCCAGAATGGCAGGAAATGATGGAGACTCCAAGGGAACTCGTAGCCGCTGTGAGCGTCGATAGCTTGGAACAGCCGCAGTACAATCCAAACGTACATGGTGAAAATGTGGAGGTCACCGGTTACTGCACACCAGAGGATCGGGCAGCCAACAGTACCGAAACCGAGAATCATAACTTCGATCGGAGAAGCATATTCAGCTGCCATGCCAAAGGGGGCCGAATACTGGTGGTGGATCTTGTGAATAGCCTTGTAAAGGGGACCCCAATGAAGTGCTCGGTGCGAGAAGTAGTGCCATGTATCCTCAAGCACAAAGAAGATTGCAATTTGGTAGGCCATTGTCCAAAAGGTGGGGAAAGGAACCGATGTTGAAAGGCCAAAGAATTGAGCCATAGGATGGAATAGCCTGACGGCAATATTGTTAGGTTGAAATCGAAACATTGGAAAAGATACACACCAGATTTGAGGTAGTTCAACTGTAAAATGGCTCAGTAGTACAAATTTTGCGCAATCCCATTGCTCACGCAATGAAGGAATTTTATTCTCCGAACCAGTTAGCAAAATATCTCTCGAGTCGGAAGTGCTATGAACCTACACTTTGGATTTTATAACCCTTGAGTAGGCCCAAGCTGTCTATTAAGATCCAAGGTAGGGAGCGTCCGAAATAGACAATTTCGTGCATAACGAAAGACATAATGCCAGTCGCAAGGACGTCGTTTTGCATCCAAGCATACCATGCTGTCCATAACCTCTCGAGTACATTCAAGTGAGTATTGTATTTGGAAATTTCTTCAAACTGGCCCCAGTAAGTCTCCGGGGGAGCCGACAGTAGCGTCGAATTCCTTTATCGGGTCAGCATAGATATAAAATAACCATTGCAATGATAGAAGCTTACATTGTGTTTACAAACTTGTCCTCAAGGGGCGGCTCGCTCACTTGCAATTATCTTACCAATAAATACCAATGTGTATGGCCTTATTGAGGGGGGGGAAGGAGGGAAAATATAGGAAGGGAAGGATTGTAAAGGAGGCAGCGCTGGTGGGAGACTTCGAAAGGGTTGGAACATGGGAGGGTGTGTGTGGGCGGTATTTCAGGGACAAAGCCGCGCGCGATCAAGGACCTCCAGTCCCGAGGTGGCGAGACCTTTTTTCTGCTGTTCCCCTTACTCTGCCTTGGCTTTTTCTGGCGCCACCGCCTAGCCGATTTGGACCGATGTTGTGCTCCACAAGACGAGTCCCCACTGATGTTGGCTGTTGTCCACTAAGATCATGTTTATTGTTATTCATTCAACGTAAGTACTTTTGCTACTCTAGGCCCATCCATATCTCTTCCCTCTACGGCTCGAAGTTCAGTATCTTGCACTCAGGCTAAAGTAAACACAGGAAATACAATCTTTAGCAGTCTTGTTGACCTCACCTCAGCCTACTACCTATGTCATGCCCAATGCGAAACACCATCAGATGGCAATTACCTATCTATCTCAATTACTCCCTGGTCTGTCAAATCACGGCTCCATGCGGAAGAATCTCTACACTGATGCGCTCAGCCATGGAATAATTCAAATTTACGCATCCCAGAGAACCTAGCGCAGATTAGCGGGAGTCGTTGTCTTCTCTGCAGTGCAAAGTGTATTATTCAATCTGTATACCTCAAAGGAGAAGAAGCCTGGGGAGTTACAAGATTTTGAAGAATGATCACATATCCCACTTGCATCATGGTACACATTTGCAGTGGTGATGCGACTAGATTTTGAGGCTCTACTACCAAGCTAGCCAACAGATTGATAGTAATACACCCTGTTTGTAGAAGAGTGAAACAAGTTTCGAGGCTGAGTATTAATAGTAACCTGGGTTGAACTCAGTGAAACTGTTTAGGCTATTTTATATTAGATACCACCAGTGCAGTGACTGCACTCAATGAGTCCTTCCTACTTGGGTTGTGATGTTTGAGGTAGCCTATATATCTATATACTTTGTACAGATAGTGTGAAAGATAAGATAGGGATGTTACGTACGGAGTACATCTATGGTTATATGGCAAAAAGTATCTCAAACACTCAACAATGTCATGTATGTATTAATATGTTTTTCGAGAGTATTGACAATTGAGGGGGTGGGGAAACTTTAGGGGCCTGCTAAAAGTACAGTCGGTATTATAGTAAATACGACCGAACAGTTTCATATATTAGATACAGAGTACGGAGTACTCCATATATTAAGTCTAATTGGGAAGGGACTGCACTAGCCCAGGTCACGGGTCCATAGGGCGTTGTCACCTTGTTGATCTTATACTGTAGGTTGCTACTCCGTAGATTATTATAGATGTCTGCCCCCTTGATTTTTATATATTAAAATCAGGTACATTAAATACTGTAAACAGTGCCTAAGATATGGAAGCTCCTAGATATGTATATTTGCCAGTTATTGGAGGGCTCTAAACCGTTTTAGGGAAGAAGGCCTAGCCACCTAGGGCTTTAGAGATCGCGAGACCTTGTTGAATAAAATTTCTGGTACATAGATACTCTGTACAAAGTACTCTGTAGTCATTTAGGTGCTAGTCTAAAGACAAAAGTTAATCAAAGTAAAAAATAAACTATGCCAAGAACTGATATTAATTACAGTACTCCATACACAGTTTTTCTTACATATTTAGATAGTGTTTAGGTCAGATTAATGGTGACATAGTGACGCCATTTACAATATTTGAAGTATATATTTTCCCCGGAGAAAGCCTCCTCTTTCCTCTCTAAAGTACGCAGAATCACAATACTAGGGCAGACAATGTCAGTTATTAATAAGTAGGTCAATATATGTATATTGTTTTGGGGCTTATCCATGCTAACAAATTCAAAGTGACATCTGCCGCTTAGATACGCAGCTGGACCAGATAAAGCAGGAAATCAACGACTCATACTTTACCTCACTGGAGATCCATAAACATACGCATGTCTTGGACACCGATTCAGAGCATATATCTGATTTAGAAAATGTTATCAGCTCTCTCTCCGTGCCCTCCAAGTCCCGACCGGTGCTTCCTCCTGAGCATATTGTGGAATTGACTTTGAAGCTCTTCCGTCAACCGGATGAACCATATGGGCTGCTTTCGGCTACGTTCACGGACCGTGAACTAGAACTCACGTGGCTGGCAGTTACGAAAGCTACCGTACAGACTCTAGGGGTGATCTTGAGGTCTCTCCTAGATCGAAGTCTGCTCCTCAGCGATGAAATCTCTTACTGGGACACAATCCTGGGATCGTATTGGCACATCGGTGTTTATACACTTCAAACATCACCTTTCCGGATTTGGCGCATGTTGGTAAAGCCTCGCCCTAGCAGAAATGATAGTGGTGCTAAGGCAAGGTTTCCTACATTTGCCTCAGTCCAATGGTCACATCTCTACGAGTCCATACAGAGATGCTTCTCTGCAGGAAACTTGCATGCTCTACAAGCAAACGTACTGTCACCGTTTGTAGCAGCCAAGTCTGAGATAAGGCGGAAGCGGGAAAGGCTGAATGTAATGAGGGACCTCAATGCCCATGGTATAGGGCTCCTCATGAGAGAGTGTTTCCCTGGTCAAGCAAACGGCGATGATTGTAACTGGGCAAGGTGCATTTCCGCCGATGATTACTGGCGTAAGACGGTATGTAGAAGTGTGATCCTGATGGGGACATTTCTGCAAAAGTTGTCGATTGACAGTGATATTCTTGATTCTGGGGAAGACGTTCTTTCGGCTACTAACAAGGATTTTGCGTGTCTCCAAACAGAGTCTGATGGCAAGCGCTCCATTCGAACACCAGAACTAGTCACCAAGCAACTCCATGATATACTGCTTAGGCTCCTTCCTGCCCACAACACCCTTGCATCAACAACCATTGACAAGCACCGGCGCCCGTCGCGTCTGGTGCGATACTGGCTTCCATTATCGATGCTGTTCCTAACAGCTAGTACATCTTTTAAGGTTCTGAAGAATCATCGCCATCAAATCATCAAATGGGTTGCTAGTGGCGTGGAAACTACATTTGAATTTTGGAGCAATTGGGTTTTTGATCCAATTCAAAGGCTCATTGGAACTATAAGGCATGATGAGAGAAGCGAGATTGCCTTGATGAGCAAGAACAGCTTAGAGGCTGATCGGGCAAGCTTAGAACGAATGGTAGTCGACTTCATCCTTGATCGTGGCGAACCGAAGCCCGATAATTATGTGCTTGATATCAGTTCTATCGCAAACAAGGTTAGGGAGGGAGATCTAACACCAGTACTGAGAGCGTACGAAAAAGATCTACGGACCCCCTTTGTCGGAACTGTACGAGGTGACCTTGTACGAGCACTCTTGATCCAAATCCAGAAGACGAAGGTAGATGTCGAGATCGCAATTGGCGGTATTGACGCTTTGCTGAAAAGCCAGGAACTCGTTTTCGGGTACGTGCTTTCTTCAGTATATTGAGGTAGAATGGGCTGACGCTCGCAGATTCGTTGGCCTCACACCCGGTATACTGGTCTCATACGCATCTCTTCGATGGTTCTGGGGTCTTTTTGACAATAGAAAGGGTCTGAGAATGGGTAGGCGGCAGGATGAATTAAGACATGCACTGCGGTATGTAGTATGTGGTGTAATGTGGGATGTGCTGACCTTGGATAGGAGTGCTCATCGAACTTTGACATCGCCTACCCCTGCGCATACTGGCGTGCTCGCATACAGGGATCATGGTCTTTTGATCTGCGATGCCGAGATTTTGCTTAAGAAAGCAGAAACTCTTCTGAGGGGGGCAGAGCTCCGCGCCTTTAGAGAAGATGTGGCTGACCTCATTAACCAGAGAATGGTTGTGCGGCAGCTTGAAATTGTTGGCAGAATGCGCTGGGTCTACTCGAAATGGATGCAATGATGGAGTTCTGGGGACACAGTAACTACATTGTTGGAGTTGCGCTTTCCCCGGCTAGTCAAGAACCTCAGGCTACTAATTGCTCTCATTTGGAGGGGCGAGGGGACTAGTTATTATTTTTGGGCTAAAGAGCATATTAGGTTGATGATTTTGTGAACCAGGGTATGTATATACGTTTAACATGAAGAATATAACCAAAGCCGAGGCAGATCGCGATTGCTCGGGGGGTCGATTAGCATACAGACCTTTGCAAGTTAAATCAGCACTTTTGGTTGAATGAGATCCTAGCAAGAAGACCTAAAGAGAGTATTGGCTTTGATACTGGCTGTTACTAGTGATATTGGCGCTTAATGGGGGATGGAACGGGAAAAGTGTATGGGATTAGCGCCTGGCCGTCCGTATATATTAGTAAGATCTTCCCTCATGAGGACTCTCTCTAGACCCCTACGTACAAACCAGTAGCTATGCAAATACTGATAGATTATAAAGGTTAGGGCTGAAGTAGATATTCTCATAAATGAGACGGATGTGTGGGGTATGCAGCTTGTATGTACATACGTGTCGTATGTCCCTAGCCAGTTTAATACAGCAAAGTTACAGTGAAAGTACCGATCGCTCCGCCTATACATACACATAATATCGTTGTATCCCTAGCTGCTTACTTTACTCCGTAAACCACTCATCCGCTCATCCACACAGGCACCATTTTGTGCCGCCACCCTCTATCCTTTCTGATGAATGTCAGAACGACCGATGCCTAAGATACCGACCCCAATATTTCAATATTCCAAGGTTGCATCCCCATAAACAGACCGCCTTCTTTACCGGGAGACGTGATCATATTCGCCCGCCCTTTCCCCTGATTCCCCGTATAGCGCCCCCGAGTTCCTTGAGTCCTTTCTAGCCAGCAAGCCTACCTTGCCACCATTCGGTGGCTGCAGCTTTCCTGCAGAAGAATCACTAAAGTGGGAAGAGAATTTAGAGCCCGCACAGATCGATAGGCTTTTCTTTTCTCTCTTTAAGGGGAAAAAAAGAAAGAAAGAAAGAAAGAAAGGAAGAAAGAATAAAGGACAGAAAGAGAAGATACTGTGGTGGTGCCAGAGAGGCTTGAGTTTCTCGGCAATATCACCAGACTTTTGTCAGAAGCTACTGTCGTGAGACTTTTTTGGCGTGTGTGACCGAATCCATCGCTACCTTGTTCTGTTTAGCGCTACCTGCGTCTACTTCATCATGGCTGGTACAAGAAACTATGATTTTTTGGTGAGTTTAGCCGCTCTTTTGGTGTGTAACAGACTAATAGATGGCATTTAGATCAAACTTCTGTTGATCGGAGATTCTGGGGTGGGAAAATCATGTTGTTTGTTACGATTCAGCGAAGATTCATTCACCCCGTCCTTCATCACGACTATTGGAATTGACTTCAAGATCCGTACAATCGAACTTGACGGAAAGCGTGTAAAGCTTCAAATATGGGATACAGCTGGGCAGGAGCGCTTTAGAACGATTACAACGGCTTACTATAGAGGGGCAATGGGCATACTTCTGGTCTATGATGTCACTGATGAAAGATCATTTCAAAGTAAGGGCTTACTCTCCTGATTCTAGGTTGGAATGTTTTGGCTGTGGCACTAACCTTGTTTCCCAGACATTCGCACATGGTTCTCAAACGTCGAGCAGCATGCAAGTGAAGGTGTTCACAAAATTCTCATCGGAAATAAATGTGACTGGGAAGAGAAGAGAGCCGTGTCAACTGAACAGGGCCAGCAGCTAGCTGATGAGCTTGGCATACCCTTCCTTGAAGTGTCAGCAAAGAACAATATCAATATCGAGAAAGCCTTCTACAATCTTGCCTCGGAAATTAAGAAAGGCATGGACACATCTAAATCTGAACAGCCTGGTTCGCAAGGTGTCAGCATAGATCAGCAAGGCCCGGGGCTGAATGGCAATACGGGAGGCAAGTGTTGCTGATGTGCTTGTTAGTACACCCTCCTGCTTTGACCTTTTGTCCACCTTACACACCTACTCCTTTTCTCCCTGAACTCCGGCAAACAGCTATTCTGCCATTGACTCGAATAAGAACAAGCTAGGGCTCTCATGCTCTAATGGACGCTGAGCCTAATCCTTTTGCGGAGCACCCTTCATGTATGTTCATAAATTGCGGCCGTGGGGCAGGCCGCTGTTCTGTTACAGTCGTTCGAAATATGTTTGGTGGCGTTGTTTAATCTTGTGTTACGCTATACTGGGTATTTGTGTTACATGAAGTGACATGAGTGTTGCCATCGAGTATCAGCATAATGCTTCATGTATTTTGATTTGGCAGAAGGTGCAAGAATGCGTGCTGATAATGAAAGCATCCTTTGCTGCGTATAGCTTATTGCCTAACAAATAATGGAGAAAAGAGGGAATAAAGTAGCCGCCAGACCTGCTTCCCTTCAGTTAAGACCGATCATAATGTGACGAGAAGGTTTATGTATAATATACCTTGCAAAGTAATTTGCCTTGTGGTTAATACTGGTTTCGAGAGAACATCTTGAACGAATAACAAAGTCCCAAAATGTAACAGAACATCTATTATCAAAAAATGCATTCCGCTTTCACACGTGGACTGGGTTCATGGGGATCTTCATTTCCAAGTTTTGGAAGCGGCCTCTGATGCCAGACACGAGCGAAACGAGCAGCCTCGAAGGAAGTGAGGAAATTAACGAGCCACATTCGTATGAAATTGGCGGATGACTGATTCAGACTGCCCGTACCCTCAAGATTCATTTTGGATAGCCCCAACACAGTTGTCGGTTCTATTTGGATAACGGCATCTGTTTTTGGTAAAGTCCATCTTTGACCTCTCATAATACCATCTAGCTTAAGAAGCTTCCTGATATGATGCGAGTCCAAAGACGGAAAAGAGAGGTAATCTAACTGCAGTTTCACAGGGAAGAGCTTGTTTCCAGAGGATTCTGATTGGTGCAGTCCTCTGTGAATCCCCATTGTGCGCCGTAACTTGAATTCAAACGGGTATAGCTGCGCTGCTACAGAAACATTACGTAGTGATGAGCCGAGTGCATAGTTAAAGTGCTCGTTATGTTTGACCCTGCCATTTGTGGATGTTTCAGCCAGCATATCCAATACCGTCGTGGCAGTAGGAGCCACCTGCTTAAGATATAGTTCTTGCAACTCTATGACCTTTTCTTGGTATTCCGCGGCATAGGCCGGAGAGGTAAAGATTAGCAGCCAAGAATCGGAGCGTTGCAGCGTTTGACGATTTCGTATAGGTAGGACTGAACTCTTATTAGTCAAAGCAATTCGCACGTTATATCCTCGAATGAATGGATACACCTTCTTCTAGCCCATTGGAGCTATAGTCTTTAGATGCTAGCATCCTACGAAAGTCATACGAAGCCAAAGATTGACTCGCTCCCGAAAGTATGAGTGCTGTTCTATGGCCTCGGCGACTGCGCTCGCTTGATGTTATTTTCAGCTTTCCACGTTCAATGGTAACACCACAGCCCTCTATTCCCATTACAATATCCGCGATGCGTGGCGTACTCGGTGGGTCTGTTCCTGAGGCATCGTGAAGTTTTCCTGATCTCTCAGCCAAGGAATGACTTGTTGTAGACACTCGTGAGCTAAAAAGACATGTGATTTTTTGAGACAGCTTTGATGGCCCCCAAAGTTGTGAAGTTGGTCGACGTGTTGCGGATGTCCGGAAATGCCCCCGGGGGCTATAGAACATACCGATTCGCTTCCGACACAAGGTGGATTTTGATAATGGTTATGCTGATCTAAGCGGTTGGAAAGAGAGGACCGACGTTAGGTAGGGGGGCGGAGCTGAAATTGATCAGATTGATGGTTGCTGTGCAAGATGGTGGATGTTAAGATCATCTTAGAACTCGAGAATCTACTACAGTCACAGGTATTCGAAATTTAGAACATCCAGCGACATACAGACTTTTACACAGGCAGAAAATGCCCATGATAGTAGGCGGTCGTCAGAGTCATACGCTATACCATATTAGGATGTTTTAAATTTCTCTAGGTACTTCTGTGGTTGATTTCGTACCTCAAGTACCCTGCCCGCTGAAAGGTACGGGTCAGTGCGGGGCGGTGATCTAAATCCGCATCCATATGGTAGATAAAAAAAAAAGATGAGGACAAATCTGTGAGCCACTTATCAATTTTTACCTTGCCCTTTCCCCTTAGATATTCGCGCCTAAAATATTCCTCCTAATCTTATTTTCATCCATTCCTCTGCTTTCTTCCCTAACTTCAAAGCAGTTCAACATCGTTGGGTAGCAAAGACGCACTGCAATGCCTGCAGTATAGAGTTTCCAGTCATATCCGCGCCATCAGAATACCTGATACAGATTTCGGCCATTTTTTACATCTTGCAATATTGTATATGATCTGATATTGCGCTTACGGACATTATTTGGTCAGCCCACACGAAATGTCGGAACCCCGCCTCTTCACAGTTCGACCGCTTTCAAAACAAGCGAGAAATGACCATAAAGATGCGTTTCGCGTTTATTTATCGTCGTCATCGTTGGCTGCCCTTAAGCTTCGGGCCGGAGATGCTTGTACCTTGAACTACTCTGGCGAATGTGCGAAGACTGTAATAGCTTGGAGCGCAACCGAAAACATACAAACTACAGTCGTACAGACTTCAAGGACACTCCAGGACTGCTACGGCGTCAAACTTGGTGAGAAGGTGTCTATTTCCAAAATCGATGGGTCTTTGGGAGAGATTGAATCAATCTCTTTTGTGGAATGCTCTGATATCGAACGAATGGCGAGATATGGCCCCCTCCCGCCATCAGAGAGGCACCACTGGGCCTGGGCTTTAGAGTTTCCTCTTGCCAGATGTGATGCTCTCGCTGTCGGATTGATATTTGATTTAGAGCTTAAGGGACAACGAAGGAGCTTTAAAGTAGCAACTATGCGGGCCTTGAATCAAACCACCCATACCACATTATTGCGGTTTACCGAGAATTCTAAAATCTTGATTGGCGATGGTTCAGATGGAGAGAGTGAAGTCCAATGCTTTGATATACAAGTACAGTCATCTGGCCTGGGTGGAATGGGCCGCCAGATTGATAGTATTAATGAGAGCCTGGCTGATTTCAACATGGGCTCAGGGATTGTGGCAATGCCTTCTTTCTATGAGCACACTCGGGGAGTTCTCCTTTACGGACCAAAGGGGACAGGAAAAAGCGCCCTTCTTCGCCAAATACAAGCCGCCGGTTGGCGGAAAGCATTCAATATCGGGTCTTCCACATTCAGCAGGAATATTGGCGATGGCGAAACTAAGCTACGCAATCTGTTTCAAGATGCAATTCGCTGTCAGCCGAGTGTTGTGGTCATCGATCAAGTCGACTTCATTGCTCCTAAACGGACATCGTTGGATTCTCAGTCTTTGACATCTGTTCTTTGTGAATGTTTGGATCTTGCGAGGGGTGCTATGGTTCTTGTTGTGGCTGCAACTCGACATCCAAACGAAGTTGATGATGCTTTGAGGACTCCACATCGATTGGCGACTGAGATCGAACTGCATGTCCCTACAGCCCATGATCGAGCCGAAATCCTGCGCGCTATATGCGGATATAAATCTCCCGTACTGAGTGATAGGCTCATAGATATGATGGCGGAGAAGACTCATGGCTATGTTGGAGCCGACTTGTTTGCTTTACTTCAGCTCGTCTGTCGCAAGGCGCGTCAGAGACAGATCAACAAAGCTGACTCGAATAGTGGGCATTTACACCGAACGTCTATGCTTACCAGCGACTCAAGTGATGACTTAGCCACCAAGGAAACCGTGCCTTTGGAAGTCCAAGAGGCCGACGTATTAACGGCTCTACAGGAAACCCGTCCAACTGCGATGCGGGAAGTATTTCTGGAGACACCGAAAGTGAGATGGTCGGACATTGGTGGGCAGCATGATATCAAACGGCGTCTTCAGAAGGCCGTTGAGAGGCCTTTGAAAGTGAGTATCTCCATTAACGACCCACAAGAATGGAACTGACGACTGTAGCATCCTGAACGAATGAGAAGGCTCAATGTAAACAGTAAGAAAGGCATTCTGCTGTACGGGCCGCCGGGTTGCTCTAAAACCTTAACTGTTAAAGCACTTGCTACGGAAGCAGGCCTGAACTTCATGGCCGTAAAAGGTGCTGAAATTCTAAGCATGTATGTTGGGGAGTCAGAACGGGCCCTACGGGATATTTTTCGAAAGGCACGATCTGCGAGGCCTAGTATTATCTTCTTTGATGAAATCGATGCAATTGCCTCAAAGCGCAGTAGTACGTCCCAAGGGGGTGTCAATGTGCTCACAACTTTATTGAACGAAATGGATGGAATTGAGGAGTTGAAGAGTGTCTTAGTCGTCGCCGCGACAAATAAACCAGAGGTAATTGACCCGGCTTTGATGCGCCCAGGCCGTTTGGACAATATCCTTTACATTGGACCCCCGGACTTTGAGGCGCGGAAAGAGATATTGAATATTTGGTGTCGTAAATCTGTTGTTCATCCTGATGTAAGTTTGGAAGAACTGGCCTGGAAGACTGAAGGCTACTCAGGAGCGGAAATTGTGAGTATCTGCGAGACTGCCGGAGATGCCGCATTGGACGAGGAAGAGGAGACTGGTCAAGCACAAGATATTCGGTGGGGGCACTTCGAAATCGCGCTCAAGCAAGTCAAGAGGCAGATCACAGACAGTGTTATCCAGCAATACGAACAATGGGGGGATTCAATTGATATTTAGATTATGATTACCTCACTAAAGCATGCTTTGGACAGATTGAGTTCATGGGCAATGTTAAGTGCGTGGAAGCAACAAAAACAAAAAAGGGAAGAAGACACAACTGCTATATCACCATTAGCTGATACTGGTTAAGGGGGGTGAGGATTTGTAAATTTAATATTTTTCTGGGCATTGATGGATAAACATCTACTCCGTATCGAAGGACAAATGTCTCGCTGGACCCAACCTCGATTTTCTCACCAAAACTTGACGCCTCTGCAAAGTGGGGAAGTAAGGCCTGGGCCAATTGGAGCTTAATTGTTAGTCTAGCCAGGATCAGCTAGCTTTAGACATCATATCCGTTAGGTTCTCGTAACAATTTACTCTACTCCGTAACATCGACGCTGTTCGAGCTCTTACATACATATGTACTACCCTTCAACGGTTAAACCTGAAACAAACGGGGTTCTTGGCACATTTGTGTGATGCTATGTCTACGATGGTTCGAGGTCGCTCGCCAAACCACTCACCATCACTTGACCCTGATCCCGAGCAAGCTTCAACCCCAATGAGACGCACGATGTCCCCTCGTTCAGAGCCCAGACCCAGGAGCGAGCGAAGCGCATCATTTGATCATGTTCATCGCAACGGTTACCGCTCCAAGAGCCGATCTCGCTCTGTTTCGCGATCAAGGATGCTGTCACGAAGCCGAAGCTGGAGTAGTCGGAGCCGCAGCCGCAGTCGAGGTTCCCGACGGTGTAGAGACAGAAGTTATAGTAGGACTCCTAGCCCTTCAGATAGCCTGCCAAGGAGCTCAAAGGTCTGTTCTATTGTTTACTGTTGCCCTGTCTGCTCCTTTCTGTGAAGCTTACATACCATAGATTGTTGTTGAAAAACTCACAAAGAATGTAACGGAGTCACACCTTCGAGAAATATTTGGGAGCTTCGGGGGAATAGACAGCCTGGATCTCCCTATGAACAAAGCTTGTATGTATGGGCAGATCTCCTTATCACTCCATGGCCGTCTAACGCACGCACTCTTTTAAGTTATGACAAATCGAGGAACAGCATATATACTTTACAACGACCCCGCGGATGCAGAGGCGGCTATTGCACACATGCACGAGGCCCAGCTCGATGGGGCTGTGCTTAATGTTTCTATTGTTCTTCCCCGAAGAGCATTTTCCCGATCACCACCACCCCAGAGCGGCAGGGCAAGCTTCGGCCGTCAAAGGCACAGCCGTGGGCAGCCACCAGACTCTCGTTATTCTCGCCCTTCTCCCTATCCCCCCAGATCGCCTCCCCATCTGAGAAGGTTCGGTCGCACTAGGCCCATGGAAAGACACGATCTTTATCGCCCACGGTCTTTATCTCGATCACGATCGCCACGTCGCTCTCGATCATCGGAACTCAGGTCAGCGTCCCCACCGAGGAGGAGGGGACAGCTGCGCTCTGGCAGCCCGCGACGTGGTAGGCGCCGTAGTCCTAGTTATAGCAGCTATGACTACAGCAGCCACAGTGACAGAAGTAGAAGCCCCAGCAGGAACAGAGGCCCTAGTCGATATGGTCCGCAAAGGAGGTGAATGGCATAGAGCCACAAGACGAGCTTTCCAACTTTCTGCTCACTGGATTCTTTCTCTAGGAGCTCTAGGGGGTTGAGCAAGTATTGGTAACATTGTATTTATGTAATAGTACAAAGAGTCAGTTTAAGGTCTATGTGCGGGGCATAATTAGAGACAATGCCTGCTTTGTTAATCTACATTTTACTCCTTAAAAACTAAAAGAGCGCGATGCAAAGAGGGTAGGTGGTAAATCGAAAATGCGGCATGCTTAGGATGAGTAGCTCTAGAAGAATGCACACCAACCAATATACATCGCGGCGAGGTTCTTTTCATCGGTTGCTTGCACAATCAATTCATCTACATGGCCATCCACCGACAATGGAACAGATTCCCCAGGCAGAAGACCACGGAGTTTATTACGGACATTTTCGAGCACACCTGCAGGCGTCACTGGAACACTAACATGGGTGCGTCGCTTCGTTAAATATTAGCATTGCAGTGACACTTGAAGAATAAATGTGCTTACCTTTACTTTCTTCCCAATGAAGTCTGTTGTTGGATCGTGCAAAAATGTTTCAAGTACAGTCATCAGAGCATCCTCATTTTGCCGGAGCAAACCAAGGCTTATTTCGCACGTCTTCCGGAACGGTCCTGTTCACAGGGTTAACCGTGATGAACTCTGCCAACTACAGACTCGGTCTAAACATACCATTGTACCCATAAGCTCCAAATGCATCCACCATATTCTGAGTGAGACGAAACGGAACTAGTTCGGGTTTGTCGAACGTCAAGCCCTATATCAATTCACTCTTAATGTGGGGCGGAAAGACTAAAGGAATTCAAGTTCTTACCTTGTCAAAAAGGCAATTGAAATCAACATGCAAAATACCGCCAGTGCCCTCCTCGAATAGGATATTTTCGCCATGTCGATCTCCGAGCCTTCGATGAATGTAAGTTAGAAGAGAAGGTATACGTAACGAGTACAGACATACCCTAGAACGTATCCAACCATTGACATGACTGCACAAGACCGAGTATAGCGAAGCCTTGCTGCAAACCATGTTCCAGACTCTGGAAACATCTCAACAAACCACTCATGTAGGACTGGGGGAAACCTATACTTTGTATTAGCCATACTACTTGCAATTGTAGGTCATCTGGGAACATACTTTGGTAGTATTTTGGTGGTAAACAAAGGCAACTTCGAGATCTCGGAACATGCTTCATCGAGATAACGTCCGATTTCTGTGTACTGTGGAAGCGTCAGCTATTCAACCAGATAGAGATGGTAAGAAGTTTCATGATGCCTCCTACATTTGGCGCGATGCCCCTTTCCCTCAGCAGCTTGCTAACAATATCCCTCAATGTTCGGAGATTATCAACCCATTCAATCAGTCCACATTCTTCATTCAATGGTGTAACCGCGTATGTTTTGATATCTTCCTTTAATCAGCCTTTACAACGTCTTCGCAGCTGAGATGGGCTCTTACACATGCGTCGTTTGCTTGATTCAACATCCCTTTTAAGGAGCCTGTTGATCATGTTGTTAAACTCCATGAGGCGCTGGTCTTTGCGGAGATCATCTTTCGGCTTGCAGAGGATATTGTAAATTTTTCCATCCGACCCTCGAACGCTGATCTTCCGTGGTTTCTGAAGCGAGTTCAGGACTTGAGCATCGTTAAGAACAGCTAAATACAGTTAGGCATGCACGTCTCACTCATGTACCACAGGGAGACAAAACATCACAATATACCTTCGATAGTGGTTGGGTCTCTAGGGAAAGCCCTAAATCCCTTGAGGTACTCTGCATCATGGCTTGCCGGTAGAGTTGGAGTCAACAATGCTTGAAATGGCACAACAAGTCGACAAGGCGCAACTTTAGAATCGAACTTCAGATCTTGCTCTAGGTCGATTATGGAGGCCTTTTCGACACGCGCTACGCATAGCTTTAGCATTTCTTCAGAGAACCTTTGCCCCTGGTTGATCATCGCGCGCATATCTGACGGTGTTTCCGTCTTTAACTTCTTGTTTACTTCCTTGTACCTTGTTAGTGCCCAGAACTACTCATTGCATAGGTAACCATACCGTAATTTTTTGAAGACAGTTCATACCCCTGGATGCCCTATCCTTCGAAGACGACTTGACCACAGCAAGCACTATCCATAGCCCTTGTTGAGGAAAGAAATTTACCGCCTTGGCGACTATCTTCGTTAACAGGTCATAGACGGTGGTATTCGGGTGGCAGATTCTTGCAACCACCTGAGGAAGAATTGTGAACAGCTGAGAATATTAGTAATTTTCTGAGAGTACTAAACCATTAGAAAGTGCTCACCAGTGCAGCGGGCATTCGGTTGACGTATTTTTTTAGTTGTGAATGCATATCATCCAGAATTTTTCTTCTTTGATTTAAGGTATGTGTTTGAAAGTCTCTGTGTCACATTTTATTTAGCAGCTCTTCGCCAACCGAATAAAATCTGACCCTGAATGAATCAGAGTAGATTGTAGGACAAATGCTTCACGTACTCATTATTCCCCCTCTTTGGATCAAACGGCTGATCAACTGTAGACGCATGTTCCAGCCAAAGTGTGAGAACTTTGGGTAATGACTGGAAAACATATTTATTCCCATGTGCTAGAGACCGGAGATAATTGTCAATCACCAATTTAGAAGCCTCACCACTTAAACTAGGAATAGTTAGTATATAATAAAAAAGTCAGACGAGACATGGGAGAGCAAAGGGACTCACTATATCTGTGCTTCTTTCCCTAGTGGCTTGGCCTTCTCCAAATCTAAAATCTTGTTATAGTGCTTTCCCAGGTAATAATGGGCCTTTTCCCACCTGATACTAGTTAGTACGAGGCAGCCTTAGGAAAAATTGTGCGAGTACCTCGAATGTAGGTAGATGGCCTCTCGGTACCTCTGTACTATGACATCTGACTGCGTCTGCCCGGCCCTGTCTGTCCATTTCGCTAACAAAAGATGAGCCTGAGCCCCTTATATTAGTTATGACATTCCACAATTTAAAAGAGGTCCAGACATTACCCTGGCGGCAAGTAGATTTTGGTGTCTTTCATGATTCGAGACCAGATAGACAGAATCAGGGCCATCCGACGTATTGTCTGCAGCAAATTCATTGGCAGCTATTGCTCCTTCTAATGTTTGTATTGCTTTACGATGGTAACCATCCTTCCACAGAAGTCTAGCATGCTCAATAGTGGCTGATCTATTCTTCAAACGAGCTGCATGAAGCATCGACTGATACGCTTGGTTAGTGAAATTGCCCTTGCGCAAAAGGCGAGTACTGGCAAGCCAGGCATCAGCTATGTCTGAATTGGGGAAGTTGCACCTTGTATATGCGTTAGTATTAGGCTTAACCCATTCAGTAAAAATATGTCAAGAGCAACATACGTCAGTTCCATCATAGCTCGCCTTAGACCAAGAAGGTATTGTTTGTCAGATATATGCCCTCCTAGAATGTCTAAACGGCGGCTCAAAGCAGCGCGGATTTTGGGAAGTGTATCCTTCTCACTTCGTGGGTCCAAGCCAGCTATAGATTCCATCTCTGCTAAGGCGTGCAGCTTAAGGATGCTGTCATGACACGACTGCAAAGATGCCACGGAATTGGCATTGAGAGACTTCGCAACACTGAGTCGCAGCCCACTAATAATACCCTCGAATCTATTATTATTGCCCTGACGAATGGCATCAAGTGCCAAACCGACCCCGATGTTGAAATCTCCTATTCCTTGTTGTGAGCAAAGCCGAAGGTAACTGCGCAATTTCTCCCATTTTCCTGTGATCCAAGATGCCTCGATTGCAAACGGGACAAACCTAGAGCCTGCGTCGGTGGTTTGGAGGATCTCAAATCGTGTAAGAATGGCATCTGTGTTGGGGTTAGCAAACTGCTGAGTTAATAATATTTCGTCAAAGGAAATACCTTGTTGTCCTGATTCTTTAAGACATGTAAGAAGGTTCCACTGGGCATCGACATTGTTGGGCTCCTTCTCGAGTTGTAGCTCATACCAACTTTGTGCTGTAGCCCATCTCCCGGCCTTCCGATGTTCAAGAACCTGTTGGTCAATGTTGAGTGCGTGCAGGTGATTTGATATGCCCTCAATGCCGTCTGGCTCATCAATTTGACTGTAGATATCTTGGAGACGCTGAAAAAGAGGTTCGATATCCTTAGAGTCTGTCTGTTTGTTCCTAGACTGACGAATATATTGCTCCCAATGAAAAAGTGCTCTTGAGAATGATCTACACTCAACAGCCCTTTTGGAAATGACCTCGGGCGGTATAGAAGCTAGCAGGGATTCAACAGCCTTGACTTGGGATGCATCTGTATCCAAACGTGAATCCGGGCACGCCTTCCTGTGAGAGCGGCTTGCGTGATAGTTATGACTCCTAAGACTATTGAGCTGCTTCTTCTTCCCTTGTAGCCATCTCGAAAGGTAGTCGAGGATTTCGAAAATGCTCTATACCCAAAGCGAGAGGAAGTTAATTCAGTGCCTATGGACCTCTCCGATGTTCCGTACAAAGCACTTACCTGGCTGCACAATAGAATAGCTTCATATATATGGTTAGTGGACTCTGGAAGTGGGTGAGATAGAACGCTTGTCAGTTCGTGAAGCAAATCTTCCTTTTCTTTTTGGGTGCCTCCAACTATACGGTTCAGCACTGCAAATGGCAGAAGAAAGGATGCTATAGATATGTCCTGGCCTTTTACAATGCGACTAGATACACTGAACACAAGCCTCGCATTGTCACCACTCCCCTTCTGTAGCAGATCCTGCACAAAGATCCGTAGCCACTCACCATGCGTTAGAGTAGCCGAGAATAATGGGTAAGTGCAGCTTGAATTAACAGCGCCAACGGTGACCGTATACTTGGACGTAAGAAAGGGGGTCAGAGTGTTGCGAACCGTCTCAGGAAGCTCTGACCAACGTTCATACTTTTTATCTGCCTGGACATCGCGAGAGCGCTGGGTAACAGCTGAATCAAGACCACAGAATCTGAGTAAATTTTGCATAGCGTAGGCAAGAAATCCCTGGGCCCTAGTATTAGACGCCGACAAAAACGCATCGACAAGCACGTGTTGGAGAAAAAAAAGTATGAAGTCAAATGTCTCTTCCATGCTATCGAAGTTTGATAAGACCAGTATATCTTTCTTTTCTTTGATCGAATCAACCCGATTTGGATCCATACAGCCGATAAGGCCTATGCACCGAGCTGATAGAAGAGTTATGACATCCGAACTTGTGTTGAACTTTACACAGCAATCAAGCAAGGACCGGATTAACTGAGCAACAACTGGGTCTGGTTGTTCGCCAAGAACAGTGCGATGAAGGAACTCATCGTGCTCTAAGAGGTACGGCACTAGCTCGGTTAGAGCTTGGTCGACGACAGTAGCGTTTTCACTTTGACAACGTCGGACAAATGCCAAGAACTGGCTTCGAACGTCCATTTTCCTCTTCAAATCCACAAGCTCGGATTCGAATTTGGACATCTCTGGAATGGATGCGAGGGATGGCATGGTGTTGTACACATCTTGCACTAGTTCATTGTGATTTCTCAAAATGTTCTCGACAAGTTCATAGGCACATTTTCTCGTATCCTCTGTGAACATGCCCCAATATCTGATCACAATTGACAGGGTCTGGTCAAGAAGTGGTTCAATATCTTCGTCGTGCAGAGAGTTGACCAGTATTGCCCAGACTGTAAAGGCATTGTTGCACAAGTCTCCGATTTCGAGGGCGGATCGCAGGCAGGCACAAATCTTCAAATATTAGCATTTATATTGCATTGAAAGACCGTAGTGAGAATTCCTAATATACTAACCTGGGGTATTGCGCTAACCACATGTCCTTTCGCGACTTTGACCATCTCCCCGATAGCTATGATATTCCTTCTTTTTTCAACCAGGGGTTGTCTGATTTGGAAATCGTTGATAGCGTGGGCGAATTCGGTAATTATACCAAGAATATGCTCTTCAATGAAGTAGCCTATCAAATTCGTTCTCCTTGATGCATGCCCTGACTTTCGTGGGACGAGGGTTGCTAGGAGTTGAAGCGCACGAGAGAACTGCCTTTATTAGTCCCGAACACCCATATGGTTAAAAGTAGGACTCTACCTACCCTTGCTCTTTTCTCATCCTGAGAATCTCCAAGACCCTTGAATAAATGACAAGCAATAAGAATCGGTTCAATCCGTACAAGTTCCGCCAAGGTACGACCTTCAAAGGCAGTGTCTACTTCTGACAAAGCGGACATTGCCATATCTTGTGGGTTTGACGACGCCTGACTCAACAAGAATGCCAGGATTGCTGCAAGGTTATTTTTCTCTGAACAGACGTCGAAGGGGCTTTTAGAATCCTTATAAGTCGCCCCTATCCTAGCGATAATATCTCGCTTACGTGTTAGCACTAGATGTGGTAATACATATAACTCAGTCAACCTGAGGAAATCGTCCACTTTCATTCCCAACAGGTCACAAAGGTGTTCTGCCATGTATGGACGTGATTGGAAGTTTTTCATTATTGTCACGGAAAGAGTTCTCCAAAAAGGTCTGAACAAGCCTGCAGGAGTAACTGAGAGGCGCTGTGCAAGCTTTGAAATCTAGTTATAAATTTTCGTTAGAGTGCTGCCTATGTAATTGATGGCAGTAGAGCTTATCCAGGAAGGTGAGGTGGATCAGATTTACGTACTTCAGTATACGCTACCGCACAAATGAAAGGATTCGGATGGCCCAGGTATTCAACCAGGCGAAGAAGGATAATGTTCATCTCTTCGTCATTGGAAAGTCTTAGTAACACATAGATGTTAGCCTATGTGACAAAATTGCGGAGAAGTTTTGTACATACGTTGCAAGGCGACAAAGTGTTAGTATACATGTTTCCTGTAATGACGGTTCTTGTTTTTCTGAGAGACTTTTTAGCCATTCTAGAATGACAACAAAATTGCCGCGACGGGTTTTATTATCAAGGCCATTGCAAATAAAAGCGACTATTGAGTGCCTAGTGATACGTCAGTACCGCATGATCAGAACAGCAGGAAACAAACCGTACCCAGTGACAATCCGCAGTTCTCTGATGGAGCTCCGAAGAGAATGGAGGCAGAATTCGCCGAACATAGAAGAGGATAGCTGCGAATAAGTTGGATCCGACGTATGCAGCAGTGTTCGTCTTAGCGTGACCATTGCGGCGATTCTGAGGCTTGTGGTACGTGTGAGTCTAGGAATAATGTAGGCCAAGATTTTGCAGAGTTCTTCAATGTTAGGACATTCTCTGCTCAGCCTTACACCGTTTTCGCCATCGCACATATGGCAAAGTAGGGCACCATTCGGTGCTATGTCACTCAATTGTTCTAGTTCCCCAGCCATAGCACAAGGTATTTTGCCGAGTGTGCTAAGAAGATCGCATTTCCTTTGTTCATCGAGGCTAGCAAAGCCATCCCTGCTGCAATATCAGCTCACCTGTCGAGTGCTATCACTTGATATGCGAACTTACACAACAGCCGGATAGAGGTCACACAAGCCGCCGGGGGATGTGAAACCTATCAGTGCAAGTGAATCTGCTATAAGATGCTGGACTGTATTTCCAGACTCTGAGTGTGGGTTGAGTTGAGGAATAAAGCGGCGTTTTGCCGCCTGAAGAGTCTCATCATCCTGAACCGCTGAGCTCGAGAGTTCATGTTGCTGAAAACGGGAGTCCGATTTCGATACAAAGACTTTGAATGGATCGATGGACACGATTTTTGCGCCACCACATTCTAGACTTATACGGGAAATACTATTGAGAAACCCATGAATCGAAACCTTCCGTACAATAAGCTTAACTCACACTATAATGGGTCTAACTACAGCGGGACAATTACCTGAAGCTGTGTCTCGAGAGTCTGGAAACGATGCGGCATCTTAGTAAGACCACTAAGAGCTGGGAAGATGGTAGTTCTGAGGCACTGGAGAAGCGCCCTGGTATACTTGATGCGGTTAGTGAAGGTGTCCAAAAGCTGGCTTAACTCACTCTGCAGAGTGGAGAATTGGCAAAGTTTGTCCATTGCAAAAATGTCCTCCAAGATTCGCAGCAAGCCGTACATTAGTTCGACTTCCGATGGTGAGGATACGTCCTGGCTGCAGCATGATCGAATACATATCACGAACTGCAAACTTGCGCTTATCTTGTTTTCTATGAGATCTGGCTGCGGACTCTGGAGCCAGTGAAAGATGAGGGTCCAGAGGCGTTGGTAGCCATTCAAAACCCAGGCTACATTCTGTCGAATAACGGAGTTCTTGTTTGCCACAAAAGGAGGGTTGTCATTGTCTGCTCTGAATGAATCGAGGAGGCGAAAAGTTAGATTGAAAGCGTGCGATAATGATACAAGCTTGAATCTCTTCTCGAAAAGACTGCGAGGTAGGCCGAGTCTGTCTAGATCTACAGGGAGATTTCCTTTGGGGGTCGGTAGAATCATTTTAACTTCCGAGTTAGCTCGCAGATTGAGGTTATTGAGATTCTCGAGAGAAAGCAAGATCTCTGAGGTTCGTTAGCCCAACATCCGTACCGGCGGTCCCAAACGTACCCGTTGTGCACGCTCGTAAAAGTCCGGCAGTGGAATGACAAGAGGGCCATAGTCTAGAATGCCTATTTTGGGCGCAGAGTATGCTTGTAAGGATACCCCTAGCTTTGGAACTGATAACTTCATTGTTCCAAGTACCGAGCAATTGGAGTAACCGTACAACCAACCAGGCGTACAGCGGCGCATATGTACTTTCCCCCAAAACAGCTGGATCAGGATATTCTGTTAGGGTTTGAGGTGCCTTTTCAATTGATACCAATACAATATCCAGACAATCCAAGACTTGACCTTGAGAGTCAGGCTTTGGATCCTTGGTGCACGGTTCCAAGCCCGCTTTCAAAACGATGCATATCAATTTGCTGATATCTGTAACCTTGTCATCGAAATGAAGTTGGTTCTGTTTCCCTCCTGCAAGTTCTTGACGGAGCAGGGAAAATGTCTCTTTGCTCAGGCTATGTGGCTGGTTCCCTTGGGAGGGGAGGCGCGGTGCTAACTGTGCTGCCAAGGTAATTGGGGGTTTCCAGCTGCCATTCCCTGGAGTTAGATATCGAGACGTCTCGATTTCATCAGTCGCCATCTGGGGCATGCCTAATCATCTTTTTAGGCTACTAGAGAACCCCGAGTTAATGCTGAACTTGGGCGCTAAGGAACGAGCTTCACGGGTCGTGCTCCAGGTGCGACCCGACATCTGAGCTGCAACTTACGATCATTGTATTTAATCTGTAATACATGTATTGCAAAAAATTCCTGACAACCTTGGAACGGACCTCTTAACGTCGATGCATGGTGCACTTACGCCTCCTTCTATATACTGATCTACCTCGAAAGCAACTTCGAGTACAAGAAGGTACAGAATTTCTCAATGTTATCCTGGAAATAGGTTAGAGTCACATCGTTGACAATGTTAACCATACATTAATTGATATTTTGTATATGTTCGCTTAGACTGACGTTGTCTATCAGGGAACGGTCCTGTACGATAAATATTGAATCAATATATTATTCCAGTTGCTAGAGCAAAAATTATTAAATCAGGTGCTCGTGAGTTGGGATCTCAGGTACTCACGACAACTTTGAAAACCCGCTTCATCGAGTCTAAAGGCGAATAATAATCTGCCGGCTATGGAGGAAGACTCAAGACACGCTTACTTTATGAAGCAAGCTTTATTGATGGTAATTCCGGCCTGGGATTTATACATGATATTAAGCAAATCAAGAGAGCTCACATTGTTTAGGGAGAAAAAGCTCTTGAGACAGGCGAAACTCCAGTCGGGTGTGTCTTAGTATATGACAACCAAATAGTCGGTTCTGGAATGAACGACACAAATAGGTCAATGAATGTATGTTGCCCAACTCTCATGGAATTGTATCTGTGCGAGAAAGCGAATTTGAGCGTGCACTGTACTAGCAAAGCGAACCTCACCTTTCTTTGCAACCATAAGGAGACACGTCTTCCAGCATTATTGTGAAAGTCAGTTGTAGAAAATTAAGTGCCCTGACTTATTTCATCAGGGTACAAAACACGCTGAGTTTATTGCGATCGAGCAGATGCTCCAAAGTCACCCCAAATCCTTACTTCGTTCAACAAAGCTCTATGTCACGGTCGAACCCTGCGTTATGTGTGCTTCTGCTTTGAGGCAGTACCGAATACAGGCAGTGTATTTTGGCTGCGGTAATGAACGTTTTGGAGGCACGGGAAGCATTCTCTCACTACACACCGAGTTCGTTACTCTCCAGTCTTGACTCTCCTGAAATCCTAACACACATTAGTTTCTCAATAGACCCACCTTACCCAGTGTATGGTGGGTTGTTTAGTAAGGAGGCCGTAATGCTACTTCGCAGGTTTTATATTCAAGAGAACGAGAAAGGTAAGTGATCATCTGCCATTATCAAGGACTCGGAGCATTTATTGACTATATGGTAGCACCCAAACCTCGCCCCAAGAAAAGCAGAGAGCTAAATACAAGATTTTGAGGATAACCTAAGAGCTACAACCTTACCGCCTTAGGAGGCAGCAACTCGAACACCAGCGAAGTCACTATAGGAATGCCACCAGCGCTAGTGAAAAAACCATCGCTACCATGTAGCTTAGGAGGGCCATGGTCAAGAGGTAAAATGAGAACGTTCTCGTATGCTTGTGTTATCCACCAAACCTATAAATAAATATACCAGACCGCGCAAGTTACGGCTCAACTTGATTATCCATACCAATGATATTTTCACGCAGAACCAGCCTTCGCCAAACGTTCCGCTTCGAGCTCACGCTCAGCTTGCTGATAGTACTTAGCTGTGTCCACACCATGCTTTATAGAAGTTAGCCCGTGAATAAAAGGCAGGCGGCAGATCAGGAAAGGGGAAGAGTCCGACCTGATCATGGTTTACAATGTTGAACCAGGGAAGAACATGAATGAATAACTCTGAATATCGCGAGTTCCTGGCTGCAACTCCTTGCAGATAAGCAGACACCTTGGAGGTGCCATACAGAGATTCACCTCTCTTGACCTTGTCAACCATCTCTCTTGTATCCATCTCAACCTCTCTCGAATTCTCGGTGAAACCATAGAAGCGATCTGATAGTCATGTAAGCCAATGCTTCTCACCGTAAATGAACGTGGCAATTGACATACTGCAAGATCTTTGGTAGAGCACATGGAGACCTCCAATAAGGCCGATTGCTGTTGCTAGCCGCATCACAGGGGCGAAGCCTCCTCTCCCAACATGAGATGGGCTTACCCTTTCCATAGCCCAGAATGCTAGTGGCGATGCGGCAGCTGCTCCACCAGCAAAAGCATAATCGGAAGGTCTCGCATACCCAAAAACTCGTTTCAGGTGCCTGGAAGCAGTGAGCACTTGTTAATAATTCTATGATTTCAGCAATCCATACGGGTCGGAATCAATCAACTGCAAACCGTAGTTAGCAATCGTTCATTCATCCTAAGTTGAGGGGTCTCTCGCACCGGATAGTCGGAATTAGCCCGTTTAGGGGGGCAAGAACTGTCTTGGGATCAGTGGCCATTGTGACCAAGTCGAGTCTGAAGCAAGTTTGTAGTGGTCGTACTGTTAAAGACGGCTTTCGTTGCGACGGAAGTGAACTCGGAGAGCACAAGTTGTGCCAAGAGTGGAACCTTTCCGGCTGGAGACTAGTAAGGTACTGTTTTGGCTTATTAATCAAAGACCGCCATTGGGGCGAACCATCTATGAAGGTGTTATTTTCAATACCCTTTGTACCGTACAGTATTGTTCACATAGCTACATACGGTAGAGCCTAGACACCTGTTGTACAGCCCGGCCATTTGGTGAACACGTCCGGATGCCTACTACGTCCTCCATTGAAAAGACAATTGTCTCCACTAAACTTAGACAATGGAACAAGAAGGTCATTTGGATATACAACAGGGCTTACCGTCGCAAACTGCGAACGATCTCTTTGACTACGATGTCGGTTTGGATGAGATACTGCAGCACACCCCAACCGAGTCAAGCATAAATGCACCCAGGCCGTCCACTATACCCGGCGATACCGGGTTAGGTCTTGGACTTGATGAGGAAGTCAAGGTTACTAGAAAACGACAGCCCGTTGCTAAACTAGATGAAGCACGGTGAGTTGAGCCACTCGGTTAATGATGGCAACCAGAAGTGATCTAACCTCACTCTACTATAAGGTTGCTGTCCCAAGCTGGTATACCTAGGCTACGCCGCACAGCCAAACAGAAGTTGAAATTCAAAGGAAAGGGACATGAGGTTTGATACTTATCAGCTCTTGCTGTCATACTTTCAGGGGCTGATATTCTTACTACTAGTTTTCTGATGCGGCACGCTTATTACAGTTCTATCAGTTGTGGCTTGATGATCTCTTCCCTCGTGCAAAGTTCGCTGATGGACTAACTATTATCGAAAAACTCGGTCATCATAAACGTCTACAGGCTATGCGCAGAGAGTGGATAGAAGAGGAGAAACCAAAGGTCCACATAGATGATACAACACAAGATCTACAAGCAGGTCGATCGAACTTGCCGATTGCGATAACCACTAGAAGTCATCATGCTATGGATGCTTATATATCTTCATCTCATAGCGTTGGCCATAGCAAAGTTGATAAGGAACCGTCGGCCGAAAAATCAGATGTCCCTGCTCACGGATTATTCATACTTGATGATGACAATACTCACCGCGCGATCGCACGAGACGTTCCTGAGGATGATGACGAATTGGAAACCCTTTTGAGAGAGCAGCAGTATGATGATGCTACAACTAAGAATTCCTTGACCCTGGCTGATTTGGACGCCGACGGTGATGGATTCGAAGCCATGGAAGAATTAAATATCTTAACTCCGACATGAGCTACGCCGTTCTACAATCATTGTCAAGCAATAAACCGCACAAGATCCTAGCAATATTGAATCTCTATCTAGGAATAGCGCTGCGTGTCATGGAGCTGGTAAATTTAATGCGCACATAGGATAGGCCACAATTCTTAACATGCTACAAGTACCTAATAAAAGAATATAAAGAACTTGACATTTGACAGTAGTAGACAGCTTATTAGACACAACTTGAAAAAGAGGGCACCAAAGAGTTCGGCTGGGAGGGGGAGGGAGGACGGGATAAACGAAGATATAGAGGAAAAGTTGGTTGCGCAAGACGCCAAAGCTCCCAAATATCCCTATATACTACGTATGACGCAATATGTAGATGTTTAGTTCCTGTCTGGTGCTAGCGGCACAATTGACTATTTCACACGACCACTGGCTCAGTGAATACTGAAAACTGTCCACCCGCGCCGGCCCAATTTAGCTTTTTGCCACGAACAGCGGTGTTCTCGACAATGGTTGCCACCTCAATATCATCCGAAGTGCCTTGACCTGTTTGATAGGTAGCGGAGAAGCCCCAAGACCAAGGACGGCCATCGGTATCAATGGCAATTGAATGATCAGATCCAGCTGCCACAGTGCTTGCTTTAATTCCTGGAACAGGGGTAGGTTCGATCAGGATCCGGGGTCGCCCACGTTCATCTTTGATAACAGCCTCCTCAGCAAGTGTATCAACTTTCAAACCTGTCTGGAAACCATCTAACCGACCCCATACGAGGCATTGCTCGCCATCAGCAACAGCAATCGAGTGATGAGCACCGCCACAAACTTGACTAATATTTTTCCCTGACAATGAGTCCACAATAGTAGGATGAACAATAGCAGCCTCGTCATCCCCAGCACCCGCCTGAATACCTGTCTCACCAAAACTATTCAGGCCCCAAGCATAAACTTTCCCGGATTGATGGACAGCAAAAGAATGGAAGGCGCCACTCCCGATATGTATAATATTCTTGGGCAGGCCAAATTCACGTGGTTGGAGGCCGTTCAATCTATTCCGCTCGATAATGCGACGTCCCAACTGGTTCTGTTGACCAGATCCCCAGGAGAAAACAGCACCCTTCTCATTCAAGGCGAGGGCATGGTTATCGCCGCATACTAGATGTTTTATTTTTTTCAGTGAGGATATTAGTGTTGGGATCGTTTGAACTGTATGAGTACTATCAAACCCCAAAATGCCATCGTTACTCTAAGCTTCATGTCAGCTAAGGCCTATAGAAATGAGCGAAGAACTTACTCTAAACGTGCCCCAGCCGTATACTTGGCCATCATCTGTGAGGGCGAAACTCGAGCTATCCCCAGCAGCGACTTCAACGAAAACAGTACTTTCGGGGAAAGTATCAGAAGGAATAGCAGTTGGGGTCGACTCGTATGGGTTGAGAGCCGGGTCATCATCTGAGTCTGAATCGGCATCACTCTTATTATCCTCAACCTCCTTGTAGCCTCCATCCCATGTAGTATCCCTTCCAAGCGCACCTTGGTCATTCACGCCCCAGGTAAGGATCTTGTTATCGTGGGTAAGAGCGACGCAGTGCATACCACCAACAGCGACCTGTACTACACCAACCTTATCTGCTGACAGGTAAGGATTGAGGCGCGGCCGCTTTACATCAACAGCAGTCCTTTCCGGCCCAAGACCAAGTTCGCCTGAGCTGCCTTCGCCACAAACGTAAACGTTAAGTCGGGTTGTCGGTGCATGGTTGATGACCACTTTCGGCTTTTGCTTTGTAACACGAGGTTCAACAACGCGTGCCTTTTTGGTTTCGCGAATAGGCTCCTCAACAGCTTCGGCTTTACGTTTTGGGGGTGCTGCGCGGGCAGCTTTTGTGGTAGTCTTTGTGCGCGCATCGCTGCCTTTAGACTTGGCTGCGCTGGTTTTCGTAGGCCGTTCCTTTGCTGGAGTTCTTGTGGAAGGAACCCTATTTGTAGTTGTGGTGCTTTTGGGTGGCTTCGCAGAAGCCTTGGACGCGCTCTTTTTAGGCGGCATCCTTTGAGTTTAGGTGAGGAAAGTAGGTAAATATGCAAGGGGAAAGAAAGGAGAATATATAACCAAGGGAATAAGATGGCGAATGAGGAGGAAATATCTTATTTGGGGGTTGGGGGGGGGGAAGGAAGGTAAAGTATACTGGAAAAGTAGAGCCGACACTAAGAAAAATAGAAACGCGACAAGACCCCAAGTTTACTGTTGTTGTTGTTGTTGTTGTTGTTTAAGGTAAAAAGAAATAATAGAAAAATGCCATCTATGCGCTAAACCCAAGTTGTCGATATTCCGATGATCGGGAAATATTTTTCTGAGCCACACCACTAATGAAGGATTTAGGTCGGTTCTCAATTCGTTGGTTGTGGGGTTGGCCATTGAGATCCATTAACTTATACATACTACGGAGCACAGTACGTAGCCTGAATTCTTAACTATGTACAGTTGGGGGAGCAGTTCAAAGGTTCAAGCAGGTTGTTACCCTTTGACCCTTTATTGTCCTCGATGAACTGATACCCATATGTTCTTTGCTCTACTCCATTTTTCCTTCTCGTCTTCCCTCCTCTTGGAAGTAAAAAAAACCTAAGGAATATCAGAGAGATATGTATATGTCCGTGTATATGATACGAATACTATTACTATGTCAAGTATGTACGACTAGCACGGTCATCTACGTATTAGTTACAGCTACTTACATACCATACCATTTATATGGTAAGGGCAGTGTTCACATTTAATGATGGTCTACGCAGTGAATTTGATTTTACTCTGAGTTTAGTAGACTCCTGAATGAAGTTGAGCAATAGTACTCCGGAGGTAATTGTATATATATACCTTCTTCTTCTTCTTCTTCTTCTTCTTCTTCTTCTTCTTCTTCTTTCTTTTCTTCTTCTTTCTTTTTCTTTTTCTTTTTCTTTTTCTTTTTCTTTTTCTATATGGATACACTAGAAAAACCTAGAAGAGAGAGGGGAGAGAGAGAGAGGCGTCGTCATGTTTAACTATTGCAATATACTATGTTCTTTGTAGGATATGTTGGATTTTGTAGTAGTTTAAAGTTCAATGTAGTAAAATGATGTTACAGAATTAGAGTAATTTATATTTCCCCTGCACTATTTAAATATAGATAGTAGAACTACTACACAGTAGATCTTGGCTAGTTCAAAAACCCACCTTATTAATAGATTGCAATAGGGAATATCTCTACCACCAATGTACAAGTTTCATCGCCATTGAGCTATCGGCTACCCGGCAGATAGGGTTTTCAGAAGTACAGGTCCAAAAATGACTACTTTTTCAGATAGACTGTATGTAACTGTCTTTCTCAACCCACACAAGCAACGCAAGAAGAACATACATAAAGGATACATGGTAATACCTCTCTGTAAAGTACTCAGTTGCTATAGTGTACCATACTAGACTCTATGTACTAAATTAAAAGGTAGTTCGAGGTTTACATAAGGGCCACGCTAAGACTAAGATATTCTCTTTTTCTACACGCCCAGACTCTACCATTTGCTTCTTGGGTTTCTAGGCAGTGACAACTTTCTACGAGATATATACAGTCAGTCAGTCTCACGGCTCTGCACTAGCTCTCGAATTCCAGCCAGCGAACATCTGGATTGGTGATTTTCAGTCGTCCTAATAATATTTTTCTCAGTACGGTACCTAGCATGCACTCCCAGGCTTACATATAATTTGCCACATCCAACTAGAATCCCTGCTTCATTGACCTAGCCCAATTTAACCGTCTACACATTGGGGGCTTCCCTAGCAGGAATATTGTATCTAGTAGTATGTACTTATATAGACGAGAGTAGTCCTCAATGAACTATTAAGTAGTCTATGTAAGCTTGGAGTGTGGTCTCATCTGTATATTGATAGCAAGTTTCATGGAAGATTATGCGTAGCTGATGGGTTCCTACAAGCCCAGTTGATCATTAGTATCATGTTCACTAATCACACGAGGTTGAAACCCTATTCCCAACATCTGTTCATGTATAATCGCTCTAGACGGTTGAATATAGGTAGCCAGTAGTTGGATTAACTCTCGAGGTAAGTCTTTAGGTTGATTCCATGCAAGCATGTAGACATAGGTCCATAGGTGTCACGACCCCGGGCTGTGAGTATTGGATTCACTAGTCTGGATCACGGATTCTTCCACACATTATAACATTTTGCCCGAGCGGCATCCATTTCACCTCTCTTGGGTTGAGGGCGGCATTGGGCTTTCCCTGTTCATCACGTTTTGAATCTGGACTTACTGGCACCCCACCACTGCCCAGATATGTCGGCGCAACTGTTACAATGATAGAGTCAATGAATTCCGTGTATTCGGGATTCAACAGCTCGCTCAGCACAGTCCCACCACCTTCAATCATCACACTTTTGACCCCCTCCGACGCTAAGGCGCGTAGAATGGCTTCCCAGCGCAAACGCCAATTTTGATTATACTCCACAATTCGGAGAAAGTCGCCTCCGTACCCTTTCAGCATCATCAATTTCTGGGGGTGGATTTGGGCCCCTGGCGACACAACCACATGGTGCCTTGCCTTTCCCTTCGACCGCTGTCCGCAGCATTCTGCATCCAGGATGAACGGGCCATCGCCCTGTTGGATCGATTATGACCGGCCGTGGTTGCCACATTCGTCCAAGACCACCAAATCCTCCTGCACCCTCCAGCCTACAGTTCAAGCCTGGGTTATCAGCCAACACAGTCCCGACACCTATCAAAATAGCATCATGGCGTGATCTTAGGTAATGCGTCATCAGTTTTGCCTCCGGCCCAGAAAGTACTGTCTGCATTCCTGGGAGCAGAGATATTTTGGAGTCCATGGAGGATGCATACGACAAAGTAACGTGTGGAAACTGGCGTCTCTCGTCGTATCTTGGGAGATAAGGCTCAAGAAAATCTAAAGGAAACTGAGGGAACAAGAGCGTATCTGGCGGTAGGGGTGAATCCAAATACGTCTTTGGTGGCGGTGGATTAGTAGATGCTTTACAGTCACCATTAGTAACCCTTATCCTCACAATGCCATGGCCCTTCTGATATTCATACCCATCGTGAGGTATGAGCTTAACTTCCGGGTTTTGTATTCTCCATTTCGCAGAGACATTGCGAACGTCCGTGACAGTACAGAATTTCCCCCCTGCTTCGATAAGCTTTTCAGGTTCTTCCTGGAACTTCGTATATATAGACGAAGGTAAGTACCCCTTAATGGCCTCCTTGCGGGCAAATTCCATAAGCCCCGAATTTCGCTTCACCCGGTCAATGTAATCAAGGTCATGCGAGTGTATAGGGCTGCTTCCGGGTGTCCTTGCGATAGTCACCGTTGAATAGGCTCCCTCGAAGCGCACAACTTTAATCTGGAAGTTGCAGATACCACCCTCACGTACCCTCTTTTTCCGAGGACGCTTACCCTCCGGTAGAGGCCGAGTCTCGGACGTGCGGTGCGTTGGGCGTCGTAGACGACACATATAGTAGTCCGTTGTGCAGTGACCTTCTTTACTGGAGTTGGACCTTTGCTTAACCCACACATTATCGATGTATGGCCAATATGTTTCAAATTCTTCGAGGCTAATCTCAATTGGATCTTTGCATTCAAACATTACTTGTCGTATTCTTGCGAGGTTTGGCGGGTTATTTATAAGGTTGTAATTAACTGGAGTGCCCACGTGCTCCAAGTTGCCAGCATTGGCACAGTTGTCATTCGATTCACTTGGTCCAGCGTCTTGCAAAATAGCCTCATTCTCAGCTGCCACAGATTCATGAAGACTTAAAGTAGCGCGGGACCTTGGGCTACTCCCAGAATCTAGTGAGCTTGTTTGACTATCGGGATTGTGCGTTGCGGTGTGGTGATGATTGCTCGCCTCCATCGATTTCTCCGATATTGAGTCTAGGGTAGGCGTTGCCGGTGCCGTAGTTTCATTGTGTAAAGGATATACATCAGATTCAGAGGATAATGACTTCGTACTCGTGTTTGACACGTCCGAATGGTCATGGCCCATGTCGGGTGCTTAGAAATTGGCTCCTAGTAGTCAAAGACTGTTCTGAGATGCATGTACGGAGTACAAAACCTCGGTTTGGAGGGCCCCACATCGGTTGGCAATGATTTCACTTCATGATAAATCGATGGTATAGATACATACATCGGTGGTAGGTTTAGGGATTGGAGAAGTATGGGTAGACTCGATGTTTCTTAGTTTGCAATTGCCCCGTTCAGCGATTCTCTATGTTAAATGTTAGGTGTCGGTCTGCATCGCCTTGACCTATCCGCTCAAAGAATCCTTGGCGCAACCTTTACCTCCGGCGCGGAAAAAGTCCGCCCATGGGTTTACCGGTACATCAGGTAGATGCCTATATACTAGCTGCGGGCACCAACACTACATACCTACAATTTGCACCAATCAAAGTTCTGATCAATCGGCCTATAGCTTGTACGAGGACTGGTAGTAGTAAGTTAGGTAACATCAAGCATACACTCCATAGCAACTACCTAGTAGAATAACATTCAATATGCCCCGATTTCTGCGCCAGCACGGGCGAGCGTCTCATAGACTCTGGGTGGCAATTTATACTTCACCATACCAGAAAAGATCATCAGATCTTTGGCCATTACCAGTAACTCATCAGCTAGGCTTTGTCTGATTTGATTTTCGTATGTCCCAGAGTTCAGTCGTTCTCTTTCATGGCCAATACATGTGATGCTCCACATTACCACATGCCCAATATTGCGAGAGATCATCGTGGGGAAGGACGAGAATGCTTGAGCTGCGCTTCGGATATAGGGTACTGAGCCTCTAGCCCGAAGAGGAAGGATGTTCAGGGCATTGATGGCCTGCAAACAAACACTGTTAGAGACAGAAGCCAAGAGGGAAAGGAAAGAAAGTAGAAGAGCATGAGTCCTTCACTTTGTTATGGATGATGATACTTACATCCAGGGCTGGGGTCCATTTTCCTGCTTCAACTTCAGCTTTGGCTCCATCATTTGAAGCAACAAACCACATGCGTCACGATTGACAGGGCGGATTCGCTGGTAATATAGGGCATTCATGTTGTAAATGCTGATAATGTTTCTTGCCAGAGCCACTGGGTCTTCCACTGCTGTCAAGCTGAGGCTACTACCAGGGTCCCTAAGAGCCTCCTGCTCTGAGACTTGAGCATCTTGCCGTTTTGTCCGTGGTTGTAATGGCTGCAGTTTCAAGGAAGGGCCGCCCAATTCGACAGCTACAGAATCAGATAGTGCTCTGTTGATGATATCAATGACGCGGTCGTAATCTTCAGCGAGATGGTACAATAGGACGGCATCCGTGATTAAGCCCTTGTCGTCGGCCACAGCTGCCGCTTGTACAGTTATTGTTTTCAAAAACTCCTCTTGATCTACCAACTTGATCAAGCCAATCCGTTGTTCAATTAGTCCCTTGATTCTGGTTCCATCGGAACGTACATCTCCCAACAACCTGGCGAATTCCCGGGTTTCCAAGATATATTCGCGCAATGCCTCGTGACACACTGAGGCTTGTGACTTGCCCAGGGAGCCTGGAAGGTCAGCGTTAAGGCAAAGCAAGGAGAAGTAATCAATCGCTGCCTCCACCAACCCCGTACGGAATTCCTTCGTGTATTGTATGACGAGATAGCCGAAATTGATCTGTGGATATTGTTTCACAGTGAATGATACTATTTCTGTTAGCGTATCCATATAAAGTCAAGGCAGAAAAAAAGCTAAGAACTAGTGTTACTTACTGATTTCTTCACCCGAAGCATAAAAATCAGATACGCGCAGAAGGCCGTAGTAGGCCAAAGCAATTGCAAAGTGCACAGCGCTGACTGGAGCGTAAGAACTGAGGTAGGAGACGGCTTGCTCAAACATTCCTCCCAGGATTTGTAGGAGAAAGAAAGTTCCATAGCCGCCAGGTCCCTCTTGGCCCTTCCCGAAAACTCGCTGCCCGATTTCAGCGATATCTGTCTGGATATCCTCCAGGCCAAAAACATCTCCTGCAACCTCTTCAGTACGATCATCTTCCCTAGCTAAGTTGAACTGCAACCACATCCAGTCTTCGACACTTTGGTTTACACCTTCCAAGCGTCTGCGACTGAGGTCACAGCGTCCGATAATCTTGTAACAAGCCATCCGATAAGGATCAACAGTATTATCAGGAGCATTGCGCGATCGTTGTTGATATTCACCGTTGATTTTTTGTTGTAGATCCCTTGGTAAACGTCTATTCTGCGCGTAAGTTGTCATATAAGTCACGAATTTATGATCCAATGACCGGAACCCAGGGTCTTGGCTAACATATTCTGCCGCCTCAGTAATGAATCCACATCGGAGAAGATAGAATATGAGGATCCAGCAATAATCCTGACCAACCATTTGCAGCTCTGTCCCATCAGGAGCGAGATCCTTCCTCGCCGCTCTAAGTCGGATATAGGCGCGAATTTTATTGATCACAGTCGGTATTCCACCAAGCTGCGCTTCTCGAGGGTTTTTAGCAATCACATTTTCAACCTCATTGTAGAATAGATTCTCAAGAAACGTTCTGGACCCATCCACAATCCTCTTTCTCAAGCTAATAGCACGTCGCGAGCCTGGCGCTTCATCCAGGTAATCTTCAGAAAATTGGCGTTCCTTCAATGCACCCGGATCTGACGTGTTTACAATATTTGGAGTTTCTTGAACAATGCTTATCAGCGCATGGTAAGCGTCAAAGAGTTGCCGGGGAACCTTATGCCGTCAGCTCAGAATAAAACTTTCAATCAAGTCAACTTACATCGCCACCAACATGGCTTTCAACTTCAGAAAATTCGTGGAGGACAGGGAAAGTATGTGCTTGGAGTCTAGCAGAGTTCAGCAATTGAACCTTATCCGCATAGCGGCTCATCTTTTCCCGTAAGAAATGAAGATCTGAAGACTGAGTGCTGGATGCGTCACTTCGTTCCATTGGGGCGTCAAAGAATCTATGACTCGCCGTTCTAGTGCTGGGTACACCAATAACTGACTTCTCCATACCAGAGCGCCCAAAGACACTCCTATGGGTGACGCCTGGGGCGGTATAGCTTGATGTGGCACCATATTGTTTTGACTGTCGCACAGAATGGCCGAATGCGCCTCTTCCATCACCGGTATTGTCATCCTTCTGTGCCAGACCAAAATGCTGAAAAATTCTCCGACGTTGCTCTTCCCAATCTAGGTCGACCTTTTCCTCCAAGAATATATCGAAATCTCTATGAATACGAGTGAGGCTCTCCGCAATCATTGCATGGCGGCCGCGTTGTTGTATATTGCGCAAAAACTTTTGATTGTCGGGGTCAAAAGTCTCTTGTTCTTTTGTAGGGCCTAATACCAAGGCTTGGGGGTCTAAAGCTTTAAGATCCCGCAAAGTATGCCCTGGTGAAACTCCAGATGCAGCGAGGAGATAGTGACTATTACCGATTAAAAATTAGTTATGTTGTAAAACCACGGAAGGGATATTAAGTCTGATGAATATACGTACGCCTTACTGTCCTGTATATGTTGTGAACCCTTTGTTCCCCCATTACCAAGTTCTCTTGCTTTTCTTCGGATATCATCAAGGCCTAATTGAAGACTGGGTAGCTCTTCGTAATTGCTGCTTCGCCCTATTGTAGAAAGTGGTCGTTTTTTACCACGCTCCAGCAGGCTGTTGAAAAAAGCGGGCTGCGTGGACTGATTTGGAGGCAGTGAGGATTGGGTTGTATTAGCCTGTGCCTGGCTATGCTCGAGATTTGAAGATGGGGCAGACTGTTGCTGGGCTTGCGGCTGTGCGCCAAAAAGTGATCCGGTTGATTGACCCTGAGTGAACGTATTCCCTACAGCATTTATTGGATTATTTGTTGTGAAGAGGGTCGATGACTGTGTGGTTGCTCCCAGCGCGCCGCCCCCAAATAAAGAATTTGAGCTTGTGGATGCCATCGAGCTATGAAAATGGTGGGAAGGGAAGGACCTTTAACGATCAAAATAGCGTTGGGTTGGTGAATAAATTCTGATCCATAAGCAAGTGGTATAGGATTATACAAAAAGGCAGTGTATGAAAGGTGATGCTCACTGTTTGATCACACTAGACAATCGTGGACATCAGGCCTGGTAGTTCTGTTGTAGGTCTTCCCCTTCTTCGCACTTGATGTTTGTGAGACCGCTTTGCTGCGATATATTTCCAAAACTAGCTTATCCCGGACTTTCTATTTCACCGAATGCTCAGTCCACAGTAGCCTGCCTTAGGCTCACCAAGACAGAAAAGCCCTTTTGATAATAACGCCATCTGGGTTTAGTTAAGAGCAGAGTAGTACACCACTTCCTAATATTCTTGTTCCTAGACTGCCTTGCATTCTCATATCTCTTTCGGCAATGCCCGTGTTCCAAAGCAAAACGTTTCGTCGTGCAACAACAGCATCGTCTTCGCTCGGGGAACGGATCGGCGAGACCTACCGCGCTAGATTGCCCAAGCATCCGTTTCTTCTCTTTGGATTCCCCTTTGTTATGATAATCGTTGCGGGGTCATTTGCTTTGACCCCTGCTGCTGCCCTGAGATATGAACGGTACGACCGCAAGGTGCAGCAATTAAGCCAAGAGGAAGCAATGAATTTAGGGCTGAAAGGGCCAGACGGGGAAGAGGGAATCAGAAGGAACCCTCGGAGGCGGATAATTGGAGATGAGAGGGAAGAGTACTATGTATGTCAAACCATTTAACTTGTCATTGTTGAAGTGCACATCAGTAACAAACTTCTACAGAGGCTCATGGCAAAAGATTTGGACAACTGGGAGCAGAAAAGAGTGCAGAGGCTTAAGGGTGAACCCGATGGGAAACTGTGAACTACTTAAGTACTATCATACCATATATTTTGCATTCTGATAATCTCGCCTGTTGGTTGTTTCAGTATTTGTTCATTACGAGAGCTCTGCAGCTGATCAGCTTGCGTGTTTTTCTATATACCTTTCCCCTTCCACTTGTACTTGTACTTGCCAAACAGCCTTTGTGAACCAAGCTGTCGAGTATGCACACACAAGAACTGTTTCGAATCCACTCATTTGGTGATTTCATTTATAGAAAGACTTGCACTTCTGTTATAGAATCCCCCTGTCAGCAGCCTCGGTAGTACCGTAAGAAGCTCTGTACGAATAGGTTTGAGAGGCCCTCCACCATGTACTTCGTATCATTATTTGAAAATGGAAGCCCCCACCAAATGTAGCTACGTACCCAGTCTTGCTGCCCATGTTGTAAGAGATCATAACTAAACAATCAAAAGTGAACCAACCTACTTGGTTAAATTGCCTTGAAGACATTTTTACTGTATGAACGAACCTCTTTCTTTTCCCACTTTAGGTGCCTTTCTCTAAACGTGGCACTATTTAAAAATACAAATATTTTCAACTTCATTTATCATCCGCGAATTGATTTAGTTATGTGGAACAAACAGACAGTCAACCCAAACCACTAGATGGTTGGTATGGTCTCTGTTGATGTTTGTACTGCAACAGGCTTTAGCAACGGAGTATGTCTCAGTACGCTAAAGTATGTAAAAGGACCACGAGTAGAATATCTATAATAATACTTGCAACTATGCACTGTGGAAAAGAATGACGTCAGCTAAGATCGACGCGATCTAATTCTAACTACATAAATAGCACAGTTAAAAATAAGCAGATATATGTGTATCTACCCTATGCTTTTTGTAATATATTGGTTACTATTACGAGTTGACTAACAGAGGTACGGGAGCAGATTTAAGATGAAAAACAATAAGATTGCCACCGCGTTTTCTTCCTTCGTCAGGTTCCTTGATGGGAAGATCCAGACCGGCCTCCTGCCTCATAAGTTTTGGCTTTTCTGCACATTTTCGCCGCTTCCCGGCCCTTTCCCCCGTGGACCATATACGTCATACCCAAAGAACGTCTTGGTTCCTTCAATTTTCTTCACCATTCATTCGCCCTACCTGGAATTTCTCGCTTATTGACCCGTTTCCCCCTTCGTGCTCAATGATGGTAGTGGATCGGTGATTGGCATCAGCCAAACCCCTCCTCCCCCACTTTTTCTTTCTAGGTTTTCGATTGGCTCAGGAACTCTGCCTGAAGTTGAGCGTGCGATCATTTTTTGGGCCTCCTTATGTGAGACGCGAGCCACGACCGCCGCTGTGGCCAGACTTCATCCACCTCCAGTACCCAGTTTTGTCGCCTTGTGTTCGAGGTAGACTACTAAGCCTCAGAAACTAAGATTCCCCTTATCTTTTTTTACCGTGCTGATGGGTCTTATTCACTCATGACTTGACTTTTTTTGGAGAATCGCCTGCCTTATCCAACGTTTGTCCCCCATCGATCCCCGTTTAAGACTTGCTGGACCATCGAGAATACCAGTTATTGCGCATAGACTGGCTGTGCAATTTAGCGTGCTCTTTACTGTCAAACATCAACGGCATTCGGCTACGGTGCCAGTTAAATGTGATAGCACTTGGGGTGCTAAGGTGCATTGCTTATAGGCTGATTAGTTCGGTTGGAGAAGTCCCCAGGGAAGTACTCGGCTGCTGGGCATTTCCCATTTGGAAATTCAATTTATCTCGAGATGGCAAGCGGGCTTTTAAACTAATTTGAGCACCCGAGCGCTATTGAAAAAGCAAGGGAAAGAACGTCGTGTTGTGTATGTGAAGGAAATATGTCTGCTATGACGGGTCCGAGATCACCTACTTCTCCGTGGCCTCAGGAGCCACCAAACCTACAAATCACAGGTCACCCTACCTCAGCAGCAATTTTTTCGTTGTGTGACTCTCACCAGTCTCCGCTCAACTCCAGCCTTAGTCCTCACAGTACAGTCCCAGAACGTTCGGGTCCTAATTATTTCTCTATCAGCGTGGAGAGTTCCACCACTCCTAGAAAGACTGGTGATACGCTCTCTTATGCCCAGTCTTCAATTCCTAGTCCGAAACCACACTTATTACCTACGAAGACTGTGCTCGATGATTATGCGAATCACATAGGAGCAGGCTCATCCGTTCACGAACGCAGAGCATCTGCGATCTACAGACGCTCTTTAAGTCGTGTCTTACCGAAAAAGGATATTATTTCTAACCAGTCTGATACCTCTACGAGTATAAAGTCTGGAAATGGTCGTGCCGTTGCAGTTGAACGCTGTGCTGAGTTACTCGAATCCTCGCCCAATGATGTCATGCTGTTAGATGTGCGGCCATATGCGCACTTTGCGAAAGGGAGCATCAAGGGATCGTTGAATCTTTGCATACCAACGACTTTATTGAAACGTCCTTCGTTTGATACACAAAAGTTGGCAAATACTTTCACAAATCACGTGGACAGGATGAACTTTGCCAGGTGGAAACATTGTCGTTATATCATCGTCTATGATTCAGGGACTTCTGACATGAAGGATGCAGGGCCTTTGACAAATGTGCTGAACAAGTTCACGACCGAAGGATGGGATGGGGATGGGCTAATCCTTAGGGGTGGGTTCGACTCATTCTCGAACCGATTTCCCTCTCTCTTGCAACAGCAAAGTTCGCCTGCAAAACTGTCAAAGAAGCCAACTTCAATGCACATAGACCTACCATCTGTTGCCCCTATTGCTGGGGGTTGTGCTTTGCCTGATTCCTCACGTCCCACAATCCCCTTTTTTGGGAACATCCGGCAGCACATGGATCTTCTTGGTGGTGTCGGTCAAATTCCTCTTCAGCTGCCCGAGAACCTGACAGAATCGTTGAGGCAGTCACTACCACCTTGGCTGCGGGAGGCGACAGATCCAGCAGACCAAGGTCGTAGCGTTTCACAGAAATTTCTAGAGCTGGAGAAGAAAGAGTTAGAACGCATGAAACAAGCACTGACTTATGACAAGTCTTCCGATACTTCAGCAGCCGATGCTTTCCCGGAGAAATTCCGTGTCGCAGGTATCGAGAAAGGCACAAAAAACAGATATAACGACATTTATCCTTTTGATCACTCCCGGGTGAAGCTGCAGGATGTGCCGCCTGGGGAATGTGATTACGTAAATGCAAACTTCATGAAAGCAGAGTATGGCAATAAGCGCTACATAGCTACTCAAGCCCCTGTACCTGATACATTTACTGTGAGTTCCATCGATTCCTCAGCATCTGGTTCGCCTGAGATTCGTTCTCTGCAAACCCTTATATCAGCCCTGATACTAGTTTGGCTTACGAGATCTCCAGGATTTCTGGCGTGTAATCTGGGAACAAGATGTCAGGCTCGTCGTTACTTTGACTGCAGAGTTCGAAAGAGGCCAGATTAAATGTCACCCATATTGGGAGTCTGGAAAATACGGGCCTCTTCAGGTCAACAACTTTTCCCAGAAATACCTCGATATAGATTCTCCACATTCGCATCAAGTCGGTCCTTCATTAAAAACAAGCGAGGATTCCGGTAAACCTTATATCATAGTTCGGCATTTTGGTTTGTCACATTCGGCTTTTCCATTTCAGCCGCTACGTGAAGTGACGCAGTTGCAATATCCATGCTGGCCTGATTTTGGCACCACCTCACAACCTGCCCATCTACTTAAGCTGATTGAACAGTGTGATAAAGTCAGAGATGCATCTCCCAGCCGTGACGTAGGGACAACTGAGCGGAGGCCAGTATTAGTCCACTGCAGTGCGGGGTGTGGCCGTACGGGGACCTTCTGTACTGTTGATAGTGTGCTGGACATGCTAAAGCGAAGACCCGCAGAAGATACAGCACACTCGCGGAGCTCACAAATGATTGATCATTCCTACCACGACTCATACGATGGAAAACTGGATCTCATTGCCAAAACCGTAGCTGACTTTCGCACACAACGACCTAGTATGGTCCAGAACTTGAGTCAGTTCGTCCTGTGCTACGAGAGCGTTCTAGAGTGGTTCGTTTCTCGGATGGAAAATAATCGCTTGGTACAGTACTAGTAATATAGCTTGTCACCTCACTCAAGAGTCAGACCTTTGACTCGTCAGGGACAGTCTTATTGGTTATGCCCGTTGTCAGCATCTACGCTTGTCTGGTCTCCCTTCATATATGACATGTATACTTAGACGCATTCCTATGTGTTTGGCAGAGCACTTCGTCTCGATTTGCTTTTCTACTTATTTCTTTAGGGAACAAGTCTTGTTTGGTTTATCCTGGAACTAGATGAATTAGCCATTTACTTGTATCTCTCTGGCGATGGGGAATTTATGGTCTCTTGTGACAGTGTACGCCAGAGAAAGACAGCAACCCACTCGTTCAAGTTGAAACTAGGGGTTTTTATGAGGTGGGATGGTATGACAACGAAAGGTACATAATTTAGGAACTGTTTTTAGAGCATGGGATCAGTTCCTGCCTTACCATGTTGATATAAATAGGCTGTGGTTAAGGAGAAACCCAGGAGCAAATTTAGGACTTCGGCCCCGAAATTGAAAAGCCAAAGGCGTGTAATCAAAATAAATGCAAATTGGTGCTGAGAGTTCAAGCTGGGTTTTTGTATCCACAAGAGGTGTTATGGATCTGGATATATCCAGGCATCATTAACTTCTGGATGGCTGTCTCCCCTCATCCATCGTCACTGGATGCTCAGGCAACCATATCTAACGGCTACTGCCTGCTAACTTCCAAACCGATAAATCCCCACTCGATCCTGCTCACATCCGTGCTGATAGTGAAACATAACTTTATTTCTAGGTGCCATATTAGTCTGCTTTCACTGAATGGTCTAACATATCTGCATCTTTACAATCATTAGATTCTCGTACATTGCAAGTGCCAGATCTCACTAGCAAGCTTCAAACTAGAGATATTTGCTGCTTGTTCTCTCATCATCAATTACTTGAGGTCTTCTGAACGAGTCATTGAAGCCAGCGCCATGCTTCTACAACTCCCCACAGAACTGATACAACTTGTTCTTCAATATTCAACCACGCCAGCCTTCCTGCAGGCAGCTTTTGCTTGTCACACCCTCTATGACATTGCCTCTAACTGCCGGGAGATTCTATTGCATCACCTGTACCAAACACCTGGGCTGAATGAGGATCTTCTACGTGCTGAGTCAAAGCAACTGTTCCGGGTGCTCCAAAGGCGCGCGTCCCAGCAACTGTATGGTGCCCAGTTCACCGCAAGTTGTACTCATTTCCACTTTGGGCCATTGGTCCTTGATGTCAAAGCATCATCGCTAGCCCCCTCAGAACACCAGACCTTGGCACTTGTTTACAAAGGCCACGAGGACATTCGGCTTTTTCACACCGAGAATGGCCAACTTCAACTTAAAGCTTGCTTGAAACCACACCGACTTCAGCCAGGCATAGTCGAGGTTCTAAGGACAGCCTTTGATGCAGATGATGGCCTCTATGTCCTACAACGCTTTACACCTACGGTTGAAGAAAGCCCAGACTCAGAGCACCCATTCATTAAACAAGCATCTAAATGTTATATCCGGGGGCAGATCTATCTCATTCGCTACTCCCTCCAGTCTCGCCATGATCCTGTTCGCGTGTGTACATTCCCAGACCATGCTGAGTATGAGCCTCTGGCTCTCGCCGCTGCCAATCGAGATACTTTTGCAATTTCCTGGCAGCATTGCCGTGAAAGTGAAGACTATGAAGTAGTGCTTTATAATGCACAGAGCACATCTAGCGTCCACAACCTGCCAAGCGCAATAGGTTCGTTTCCCAGTTCTGCTGCTAATAAATATGGAGAGATAGATTTTGACCAAGTTACAGATCTTGCATATGATTCTTGTGTCCTTGTAGACTGGACCAAACAGCATCAAGATGATGACGTACACCTCCATGCAAGGTTGGCCGGTCCCCGTTTCAACTGTCAGAAAGGACCCGTTATAGACCTTGCATTCAACGATAGATCAACCCAAATACTCTATTACCACCGAGCCCAAACTTTATATGGATCATTTCAAAGGATCAATATGACCTCTTTCCCGGTCCAGCCTACATTATATGAGAACTCATCGCTGGTGCAGTTCTCGGGTTCCTTGAGTCTTCGCTTCTCAATCGCCATTCCTTTTTATGGAACACATGTAACGCGAGTGGAGGGAAACGGGCATTCCAGATGTCACTGGAAATACCTTGCTTTAGGAATAGCGACTCATCGCACGGAAGATTGGACAGTCGCATGTTTGTTGAAATCCGAAGCAAGCTGCTCATCTCAACTTTGTGGACATATTCTGAACCTTGAACGCGGGCGACGCTTTTTTGACTGGACAGTAGTTGCACGACTTTGGGGCTTTCAGGATTCGAATAATTCCCTCGGTTGTAAAGTTGCTACTTCGAAACATGGCACACGGATTGCTGTCGCTAACTGGAATGTCTTGTACATCTGGGCACTGCAGCCCAGTGCACTCATCGAACAAAATTCCAACGGATATTACCCGCCCTTGCTGCTGTCCCCAGACTCAGGAATGGTCGAACTGCGGCCGATAGTTATCCCACTAGATGCGGTCTGCTTCAAACTACGTTTTACAGATGTGGAGGACGAATTGTTGGCTATCACAGACAGAGGGTTGATGTACTGGGATCTTGGCCCGTTAGGAAGAGGCCAAAGAATAACTAAAGAGCTACCGGCTTAGATGAGTGACTTGGGGTGACTTAGTCATGCTAGGTGTGGGAACGGCTTTTGGGGTTCTCAGATCATATGCTATGGTATGATAGGCACCTAATCTGGATGGGTTATGCTACCGACGAGCAAGAAGACCAGTTATTAGGTGCGATATCGTCCAGCATATTCATTAGGGGTAGAAATAAGTTCTATAATATATGTTTCTTTGAGATAAATACAACTGTCGCACATCAATCTCCGATGCACTGTACTTGGCAATCAGCTTTATTTCAAGAGGTAGAAAGACATCGAACCTTCGGTGCTTGCTAAACACCATGGTACTTCCGCATGATAATGCAAGGCCGCCATGGCTGCGGTGTATGTTCTCTTTTTTACAAAGTAGACTTTCAACATGTAAGCGTCCCAGGCGAAAAAAGCGATATCGGGATGCATGATCCCCAAGAAAGTCCATCGCCCGCACACAAGAGGCCACTTACAATCAATTCATGGCATCTCCATCTTCGCTTTTCTCCCAGTACTGATTGATGACTCTCAAAATACCGGCAAAGACTGTTACAGTATAGGGCAATGAACTAAGGAGACCGCTTTGAGAAACTCGATTTTCCGAAATAGATTTTAGTCTTAGTCAACTTACCACTCGGAGTGTCAGACCGTGTAGATCTCTAATAGAAGTAGTACGCGTGTCGAAGATTGCACACGGGTGTGTCTTAGGACCTTACGTGACATTCTCTGATATGCTCTGACAGTTCTGGTCTGATCATTCCCACTCTCATATCTCTTGCTGGAAAGTTCTCAGGACAAATAATGGCGATTATGAGTGGATAGTGCGAAAGGGCCGGGCCAAAAATAATCATTTTTCTTCTCCGCTGCCAGACATAGCCAGAAATGTGATGATGAGGAAAACCCACCAATACCTGGTAGGATGCAAAATATGTCAGTCTATTCTAGATAGGAGGGTGGATTTAAGATATACAAAGCGCTTACTTCTGGAAGAATGTTTTCTCAGCGATATCTTCAGGGTTTGTGCCATCTGGAGTGACAACAACAGGGCGATTAAGATGCGGCCGGGGTCCAGCTTCGAGGGGGATAAGTTTCATAATGGGGCTTGTTGTGTTTGATGCAATGGTAGACTCGAGCAGTGATAACGTTAGAGCCACGCAATAAACTTTATTGGAAGAATCGAGATAAAGCTGAAGCAGTGGCCTTTGTCCATCACTTCCTGCGATGGCAGACCAAGACGTGAGAGTCCCGGTCCATTGCTTCGGGTCAATCCCGTTGGATGTATATATGCCGACACGCACTAGGTTCGATGACTCAGTTTGCGCCGTGATTGGAGGTGAGTAGGATATCACGTTGGACTCTAAAGAGTTTGGATCGTAGGAGATGCGGGCGAAGACCGAAGGTTCAGAGGATATTATGGGCCAATAGAAAATATCTGTTGAGATGCGTTGAGAAGAATCAGGAGTAGTAGCCTGAGCATATGAGCTGATGGTAGAAAGTACCGAGAATACGATGGTAGATAAGCGCATGTTGAGGAGATCAATGATAGCAGGAGGTGGAAGTAGATGAGGTTGTGCAAGTGGTTGAGGTAGTATCTGATCCTGCAAAAATTAAACCCTGTGGTATAATCTGTACAGAGAATACAGAGACCAGGGAAAATCCAATACATGTGCTGTATCTACAATACAAAAAGGGCGGTACAATACATACTGTGATACCAATGTTAAGAAGATACATACCGTATTGTATGCACAGCACATACCGCTTTCTTTCTTTGCACGTTTGCAATTAGGCCCAACCAAGTCCGTCTTCTGGGAGAATGTTTACCTCTCCGTATTCATACTACAAATGTCCTATACATGTATGTATATACTTTAGGTATATATCAGAAATATCCTGTCGATGACGATATCGAGTTGTCCTCCTGTCGTAATTCGGAGCGATTCGGAGCTTCATTGTCTCTATTGTTCTAGTTCTCCACATCAAGTTGGTCTGGAGGTGTTGGTTCATTCCCCACACTGTGCGTTTGGTTGGGTTCTTGGGATGATCCCAGTATACTCCAGGGTATGCTGTCATACTTCTCCGTACTCAGTGGCTAGGTACAGCATCCCTCGTTTAAGCTTCTCCGGTCTTTTACAACTTTCTCTGTTTCGCTCCCACGCACAATGACATATATATAAAACTAATCACAGAAACCGAAGGAAGAAACCCCCCAAACTAAAAAAAGAGGCGAAAACAAAGTGAAGTAAAACAAAGCAAAGACATCCAGAACTACTTTCACCCTCTATATCTTTCCTAGTTTCACTCTCCGAAGTGCCACTTTGTTTTTTGAAGAGAAAAAGGTAGAAGCTTTACCTAGTGAGCCCAACAGGCCTCCACCTGATTCATCTGACACCTCCGATTAGGGACTTACTTTCGCCTTTGCCACCTACTCAATATTTTTTCTTTTATTTACTGTCATTTGCCTCTCTCCCCATGGCCTCCATAGCTCCTTCGATGCCCTACCGCCGGCCATCGCGACAAGGCTCTAGACAGGCATCTAGAGATAGCCGAGACGACATTCACTTTCACATAGATCATTACATCGGTATCGATGTTGGGACCGGCAGTGCCCGGGCTTGTATCATCGACAGTAAAGGGGATATTGTTGGTTTGGCATCGGAGAACATTGGCCTCTGGCAGCCACAACAGGGATACTATGTCAGCTCTTTCCCTTCTTACTTCATGTTTATTGATTGATTCTGTCTCCCTCCTCCCTTGCCTTTTAATTTCTCTTTCTACATGCCTTGTACTATCGATGCTGAACTTTTGACTGATGATATTCATTAGGAGCAATCTACAAATGATATATGGCGGTGTATATGTGTGGCTGTCCAACGCGCCATTAGCCAACACAACATCGATCCGGAAACCGTACGAGGGATTGGCTTTGATGCAACATGTTCGTTGTCGGTATTCTCCAACGTTACCGACGAACCTATATCTGTCACGGGGCCCAATTTTGATTCGGATCGCAATGTCATCCTTTGGCTAGATCATCGCCCGATACAGGAGACGGAAAAGGTCAACAATACCAATCATAACTTGCTTCGTTATGTTGGTGGGAAAATGTCTATTGAAATGGAGATTCCCAAGGTCCTGTGGCTGAAAAATCACATGCCGAAAGAATTGTTCGACCAGTGTAAGTTCTACGATCTGGCGGATGCACTGACCCACATCGCAACTGGCAACGAGAAGAGAAGCTTCTGTAGCGTTGTTTGTAAGCAAGGCTACGTCCCTGTCGGGGTGGACGGAAGTGTCAAAGGTTGGCAAGAAGATTTCTTGGCCGAAATAGGCCTTGGGGACCTCACTCAAGAGAACTTTAAGCGGATGGGAGGTGTTGATGGGGTGGTGAGCCTTTTTCTTTGCTTCGGGTTCCTGCTGGATCATGTTTTTTTTTTTTTTTTTTTTAAATGTTGACCGCTGACTGCTCCAGAACGGCGATTACCTAAGTGCTGGAGAGCTAGCTGGAACCCTTTGCGAAAAAGCGGCCTCTGAACTGGGATTACCTTCTGGTATTGCTATAGGAAGTGGAGTCATCGACGCTTATGCAGGTTGGGTTGGTACTGTTGGTGCCAAAGTCGACCTCGGATCTGAGCAGCTAAGCTCAAATGTCGCCAAGAACGATAAGACGCAAGCCTTTTCTCGTCTAGCAGCTGTAGCCGGTACCTCGACCTGCCATCTTGCAATGTCCCCCAATCCTGTATTTGTCCCTGGTGTTTGGGGCCCCTATCGAGACACTATTCAACCGGGATATTGGATGGCTGAAGGCGGGCAGTCCGCGACTGGAGAGCTCCTCAAATACGTCATTGAGACACACCCAGCCTTCAATCAGGCGGTCTCGATCGCTGAATCGTACAATGCCAATATATACGAATACTTAAACGAACACTTAAAGGAAATGGCGCATGAACAGCAAGCCCCAAGTGTGGCTTATCTGGCACGCCACTTTTTCTTCTACGGTGATCTATGGGGTAACCGCTCTCCGATTGCAGACTCCGAAATGGCTGGCTCCGTGATTGGCCTTTCAAGTAATAAGTCTGTGGATGGGCTCGCTATCCATTATTATGCCACGCTCGAGTTTATCGCTTTGCAGACACGACACATTGTCGAGACCATGAACAAGGCTGGCCATAGCCTCACTTCCATCTTCATGTCGGGATCTCAGTGTCAGAATGAGATCTTGGTTGGCCTCATCGCATCCGCCTGCGGCATGCCTGTCCTTATTCCCCGGTACATTCACGCTGCCGTCTGCCATGGTGCAGCCATGTTGGGTGCTAAGGCTGCCAGTGCAGATGCTGACGGCAAAACAGAAGATCTATGGGAGATAATGGATCGGATGAGTAAGCCAGGGAAGAAGGTAGTCCCAACAGACAATGCGACTGAGAAGGCTTTGCTTGATGTTAAATACAAAGTATTCCTGGAGCAATGTTACAAACAACAAGAGTATCGGACTCTTGTTGACAACGCTGTGAGCTCATGGAAGTCTACTTGAATTTGATTTTATTCAGTTATATGGCGACTTATGTTGCCTTTATTACCTCTCCTGGTGACTTTTCGGAAACGACTGCTTAATCTAATTTCTTCCAAACTGTACACAGGTCCTCCAAGTGGCTTACTGCATTGCTAGATTAATGAACATGAATGGGGTATGGTTATAGGTACAAATCAAGCGCGAATGAATTGAACCCTCGAGTCGCTTTGTATAGGTACACGCCTCCTGGTCTAATAAAGTAGTTGACTAGAATGGGTATTTTGATATCTGAGTACTAATTTCTGTGAACACAGCACATCTATGTTGAAAGTAAATACTTTACAAAACTCAAGCGCCAAGTTTCAATAAAATGGATACCTGCAGCCCTCAGAGCCCTGCGAAACAGCGCATTTATTCGCCCAAAGGATTTGCAATCAATAGGCCATGCCACTCCTTGACCTACCGAGCGTTTTAAATGTTTGGGATGTGCCAAGCGCCAACGTGTCGAGGCGATCAACACCCATAACGTCCATGTTACTGTAGCCAGACAAGTAAAAACCAATCACAACGACAAGGTATGTGAGGACAAGAATAGACCCTTTGAAGTAGTTGCTCTTTCCTTCACCGTAGACATACGATAGGAGAAAGACACAAAGTATAACTGATACCATGTCCCATTGTGGGAAAATGAGGCTAAACAATAGAATTTCCAGTTAGACTTCTTGACCCTTTCCTAGCAGTTCCAAGGATGGAGTTAAACATACTTGAAAGTGTGAGTTAGGAGTTCTGTCGGATCAATTAGGCGTTCGTAAATAGCGCTGAATAGTACTAGGGCTGGAATCTGCAGAAGGCAAACCTGTAGGGCGTAGGCCGAACCGATCTCCATCGACAAGGCTATGTTGCCATTCATGGCGAAAGAGATAGCATTCTATGATATTGAAAGTGAGCCATTGCATTTATTGAGTTTGGGATTGACCGATAAGACATACCAAGAACTCCGTCGTGTTGGGAACTAGAGCAAATAGCGTGATTCCAAGGAACTTTTCATCAATGTCAACACTCTCCAGTACCACATCTACAGTGTTCACAAGAATTTCAGCGATGATTGCATAGAAAATGGTGGCTCCTAGAAGAATGATTGAGCTTCTAGCCCTGCTCCAGTTTGGGGCATCATGCCCGCCACTGGTTTGGCCGTGCTCGAGTCCAATATCATCAAGCTCCTCCACTACCGCCTTGATTGGGTCAGTGGATCCCCTGTTACCATGGCGTGCTGGGGTCTGTTGAATGGATAATTTTCTGGTTCGAGCTGCATCGCGGGCAGCAACTGCTGCAGCAGTTGCTGCAACTTCTGTTACCTGGCGCATCAGATGTTCATTCTCCTCACCCGACAACCCCCCAAAACGGCCAAAACCTGAGTAGTCCCCATCGCCCTCCCCATGCGGAGGGACAAGATAGGGCGTGCTCGTATCACGCATCGAGCTTGATTCCGGCTGCTCTGCGCCGGACTCGATCGAATTTTCGGACAAGCCGATATGTTTCAGGGATTGTCCTAGAATACGTTTGTACAATTGAGAATCTCTAACGGACCCCTTTGGGCCTGAACCGGCGTTTGCACCAGCAGCCACTGGTGGCCCGCTATGGAGGAGGTGCCTTGGCTCGAAAGGGCTGTGCTCCTGGACGACAGCCGCGGCTTTCTTCTCCTCAATCTCTGTAGCCCATATGAGGGCAGCGTGGGTTCGAAGCGTAAACCATAAGCCAATAATATACGATAGAAAAAGAAATAAAGCCGCAAACCATGAGTAGGGCTTTACAGCCTTTCGGAAGAAGCTGTCATTGACAGCAGGGACCTGAGAGAAGTAACAACGACGGCAATCACTACTGCTCGCATCTATAGCGTTGAAGCAAGAGCGGCAGTTTAATTCATGCTGAATGGCAAATGAGAAACAATATCCAAGTGAGCGAGTTGGGCGAGAACTTACGCTGCCATAAATTTGATAGAACAGTGTCGGCCCGAAGGCAGCAATCACGGCGAACATCAGCATTGTAGAGGTAACACCGGCGGATTTAACATTAAACCTCTGTGTTTTACGCTTGATAGCTCCAAAGCACATAGATAGCCCAGGGAGAAACAGGATGCCTGCGAAGATACTACCTATGATACTACCTTCAACAAGTCGGCCTTTACCCTCGGTTAAAGCAACACAGTATAGGTAGACTTCGACCACCGTTGAAAAGAAGGCGTTAACAGCAGCACCCATACCCATTGAGGACTGTGCAGAGATCGAAGCAACGGCCTGTCCAATGAAATAAGCCAAGGGGATGATGGAAACAAGGGCTAGGGTGAAAATCAAGCCCGGGTGAGTCAAGGAGTTTTGAACACCTAGAGTTTTTTCCAAAAGGAAGTAGTCAAAAATCACAAACAGTACCACGCCGAGAAGATTGATCAAAAAGATGTTGGTACCGCCAACCGTGTATTTCCAGTATCTTAATCCGGCGGCACGATAGGTGCATAAAAGAATAGATGAAGAGGAGTTTGGGCTCAGCCGTGTGTATGAGGTATCGGAATGGTATGAAAGAGCGAGGGGATGACGACGAAGATGATCAAATAATATGATGGTCACGCGTCCCATTGGAATCCAGAAAACCAGCAGCCAGCAGAGGAGAGATACCAATAGCATCAAAGGTCCTACGAGGAAATAAAAGAAGACAAAGAACACGACACGACCAAGAGTCCACTCGCCACGGCCAAACAAACGTCGTTTATGGTGGCCTAGAGGACTACCGTGTGAACTGGCTCTTTGCGTCCGCTCCAGCAAACTATCTTGTTCACTGGCCGAATCAATGCTATTTCTTCTTCTGCCCACGAGGGATCGGCCGCGGCGAGGGCCGAAGAACAGCCTTCCATGCTCTAGGTCACCGTTTTGCCATTGCTCATACTCGCTAATGCTGCGGCCTTCACCTTCATCTTCCTCTGCGTAATTTTCATCTGTGTCAAGACGGACAAATGATCCGAACGGGTATATCAGATACCAAGAGAGGCCGGAGAAGACCTTCCCATATTCCACAGCACTTGGAGAGTATGCGAAGATGAAGCAGGCGACGGAACCAATAAGCGCAGCCAGAGCAAGCCACCACCCGAAGAATACGGTCCACAATAAATTTGTTAGGAACAGCATTGTTCCCACTCGACCGCCGGGTGATGAATGAATATCACCTTCGGCGGTCTTCTCTACTGAACGACTCTTCTTGTATAGGGCAGGTTTCCATAGCCTTATTCCAAAAGGATGCGTTTCATTGATAGCCTGCTGCCGATCCTTTAATGTAAAACTTTCCGCATCGCTGACGTCCTCGTCGTTATTATCGTTACCATTTTGGCTTCCACCCTCAGAGTGTTGAGAAGAGGTATCATTTCCGGCTCCTTCCAAACTAGGTACTGGTAGTACGGTATTCTCATCTTTATTATCCTCAGGGTCTGCTCGTGTCAGAGGACTGATGCGAGTATTGACTCTTCGCCTGAGGCTCGAGCTTTCCTTTCGCAAGGGGCGTATCCTTGGTGAATTTTGAGGATTCGTAGCATGTTGCTTAGCGATGTCTTCCTCAACTTCTTGGACATCATCGTCAGTAGAGAACTCCTGGCCTTTATGGGGTATCGTCCGCTTAGAAGACATGCGACGCGTAACAGATGGTTTCCTTGGTTTATCGGATTGGGCTACCGTTGAGGGTGATTGAGACTGGGGCATGCGGTTTGAACTCTCCGGTCGACTTTCATCCAGGCGTGAATCAAGTTCCACCCTTTCTGAGGGTTCTAAAGTACCTACAAGAAATACGTAAGTGACTTAGATTAGTAGCCCCAGCGACCAACACTAGAACGCACCATAGGTTCTTCGTTCTTGTCCCGTAATCTTTGACTGGCGGACGGTTCCAGACAGCATATTTTCATTGCTTAGAGTCGACGGCAACCGCACGGACGTTTCTGGTCGAAACGAAGGGGATGGGTTACCCTCTCCTCCTTGATTTCCAGACATAGTGTCGTCTATTTACCTTTATTCTTTCATAAGGGTGTTGATCTTTGAAGTTTGTCAGGTGCAATATTCAGGAGGTTGGGGAAAACGGAAGGGCAGGAGCCTGCTAGAAGAAGGCTAGGGAATGAAAAGGGAAAAAAGAGAGAGGGAGGAAAGGTAAGCAAAAACAGTTCACTAATACAGATTCGTGGAGAGAAAGGGAGAAATATTCTGGGGAGGGAAAAAAGAAGTCGACCAAAGGTCCTGCACACAAAACTATACTGTGTCCGTTGAGAAACCAGGGTACATGTTGCAATCAGTGCCGAAATTGGGTTTGGAGGTAGGCTACCACAAAGATATTTAAATGGGCGTTAAGAGGGAAGCTATGAAGCTAGTTTGATCATGAGATAAGACAAGAATTCCGAGTCTCACACTCGCAAGTCAGCTGAGACTTCGACATGTAGGTCTCAGACCTCGTCTAAGTGATGAAGAGCAGGCGAACGATTCTTATTGATCATTCCACGAATGTGTACTTGTTAAGATGCGCGTTGACTGTCCAGGACGAGTCTCTATACTTCAAGTTCCAGGGCTTGACCTTCTATCTCTCGAAACGTACCACACTGCAAGGCCAGAATGACCACTACATTAGATAGCGGGTAGGAAGGACCCACAGATACCAATCAAAGCTTTCTGTTGTATCCAGCCGCCACCGTATGACCATACCCAAGTACTAATACCTGCCTGGTATTTTTTGCTGGATTTCTTGCCTTAGGCAGAAACTCGTGGCTGACTGATGGTCCGTGGCTAGTGCTCGAGCTACGTACCTCTTCAACATCCACAACCTAACTGTTCGGCGACAGCTCTTCATCCTTTCATCCAGCGTACTCGCCAAGTTTTCTTCTCGTGTTGAGATCTTCATATCACATACAGTCTCCTCTGTGCCACAGGTCGTTCGAAATCTCATATTCAAGACCTTTGGTTTCGTGAAACCAGTTTATAATATCGAAGGAGTGTCATCACTCTATCTCCAGAATGGCGCTCGATAACTACTATCACAATAAAATCGAGAGCATGAAGCTCGAGATTATTCAAGGGCAAGCGGTGCTACGGAGATTGGAAGCACAGCGTAATGACTATAACTCGAGGGTGCGGTTACTTCGGGAGGAACTGGGGTTACTCCAACAGCCTGGCTCCTACGTCGGCGAGGTAGTCAAGGTAATGAGTACCAAAAAGGTACTCGTGAAAGTACATCCAGAAGGGAAATATGGTTAGTTTCATACCCGCATTTTCCTCGAATTCGTCATCCTTTAGCTGACTCGTTTTGGCATGCATCTAGTGGTGGATATTGCAGATGGTGTCGACATCAGCAAGCTAACTGTAGGAAAACGAGTCGCCCTACTTTCCGACTCTTACAAACTGGAAAAGATGCTACCTTCCTCTGTTGACCCTCTTGTATCTCTTATGATGGTTGAGAAGGTTCCGGATAGCACGTACGACATGATCGGTGGTCTCGATCAACAAATCAAGGAAATCAAAGAAGTTATTGAACTTGGCCTGAAACATCCGGAGCTGTTCGAATCTCTTGGCATCGCGCAACCGAAAGGTGTTCTTCTGTATGGGCCACCGGGAACTGGTAAAACTCTGCTTGCTCGAGCAGTTGCCCACCATACGGATTGTCGATTCATTAGGGTCAGCGGTTCGGAATTAGTGCAGAAGTATATTGGTGAAGGTAGTCGTATGGTGCGCGAGCTGTTTGTGATGGCTCGGGAGCACGCGCCGAGCATCATCTTCATGGACGAGATCGACAGCATTGGATCCAGTCGCATAGACTCAGCAGGCTCGGGTGACTCAGAGGTGCAGCGTACGATGTTGGAACTGCTCAATCAATTGGACGGTTTCGAGCCTACAAAGAACATCAAAATTATCATGGCTACGAACAGGCTGGATATTTTGGATCCGGCCCTGTTACGTCCGGGACGGATCGACCGGAAAATTGAATTCCCCCCGCCATCGTAAGCATCCTTTCCCTGGCTCTATGGCATGTTTCGGCAGAATGACGGGTAGTATGTATGCAAATGACTAACTCACCTTTCTTATTGGCAACAGGGTCGAAGCTCGCGCTGATATTTTGCGAATTCACTCACGATCAATGAACTTGACGCGTGGTATCAACCTAACGAAGATTGCAGAAAAAATGAATGGATGCTCTGGTGCGGAGCTAAAGGGTGTATGCACTGAGGCAGGCATGTACGCCCTTCGAGAGAGGCGGGTGCATGTTACGCAAGAAGACTTTGATCTGGCTACGGCCAAGATTCTCAACAAGCATGACGATAAGGAGGTTGCTGTTTCCAAGCTTTTCAAGTAGACATAGCAAGACTGAAGAATGGAAGCGGCCTGATAATAGATCGAGCCTATTGCATAAGCAAGAAGCATGTAACACCATTGCTACCTTCCCGATTCTATTGAATAAAACTCAGCAAAGTAATCCTACTGGCTATTTTGGATACTGAAAACAAGGGCTGCATGGCACTCTTCCCAATTATGAATGATATAGAGATCAGTCAGTAATTCTCTACCATTGTGTCTAGTACAGGTCATTACTGGATGACCTTCCCAAGTCTTACCATATCCGATTTGGCTTATTCAATGAGTGATAATCGTGGATATGTGAATGTCTTCTGGGTCATAACAACCCCCTAGGCGAAATTTGAGAAGCCTTAAGGAGGCAGTCACCTCACCTCACCTCATCCTTGGAGGGGGAGTTTCTAGCTTTTCCGTTTCTGTTGCTATGCTCACTGCCTATTGAGAACACCGCAAGTGGCCCCCAAAGATGGATCAACCTCCGCAAGTTATTACGACGGATATATATGTGGTACTAACGGCGACGTAATTAGTACTAACCCCACAGGCGCTTGCTAAATCTACCTGATATATATTAGTTAATAGCTTAAAATTCAATAGCTTGAAATGTTCGAGACGCTCAAAACTTAAAATGCTTTAAAGCCTAACATACTAGTATAGAATACAGGTCGATACTACTAGGTAGGTATGGAGCTTTACACCATACGTCCGTGTAATATCACGTGATACCAAACTGACTAGAGTAACTTTTGGTGCACAGCTCTGTATGTATATTACTTCAGAAGGCTTAGTGAAAATCAAGGATAAAAAGTATGTATGACTGGTTGAAAAACATCTAGGCTTCAATTTAACTATAAATTTTCAATTTGACCGTAAGGTCAATCTATGTCGGAGTACTGATCCCACACCAGATACTTGGCACAACGGACATGTGCCAAGATATCGAGTCAGCCCAGGCGAGCTGAACTCAGCTGGGAGATATATCAAGGATGATCTGTAAGGGATACCTTCACCTTCTTTTCTTTTGGAATGCTAATTCATTGTAGGGTAGCTTGATCCTTTATTAGCCATATAGTACCGTAAATTGCGCATGATGAATAGAGCAAGTACCCTATCCTTGGTTGACTATAAGTAGAGGGTCTTATAACTAGTTACGGTTGTGCTTGTGCTAGTTAATCGTTCGTGTTAACTAGTTAGTTGGTTACTCCAAAGCCATAAAGGAGGCCTCCTATTGAAAGGTAAGAACAGCTTAGGTGTCGAGGTACGGCTGAAGTCCATAACTTCTTAGTTATCTCTCCATTCAATAGACGGGAGACTGGGCCAAAAAGGGGGGAAGGATTGTACGAAGAACAACCAATTAAATCATTTATTGGAAGGACTGGATGATCGCTTTCTTGTGTGCTTTGGTTGACGCGTCGTGGGAAGAAGTTTGGAGTCCGCGTGACTAGCAGATCAGTTACCCCGTGTGTGGATCAGCCGATTGTCGTGTCTCCATACCAATTCCTTGAGTACTACTATTATCCCATTCAGGGTCTCGGCTCAGGTGGGGCAGTCCAGATCTGATGACCTTCAGTAAGGTGGATACTCCAGACGGAAAGAACCACAGAACACCGAGTACTCCATACCCCGAATAAACATCGGTAGGAATAACCTTGCTTGCACGGATATCCATTTACAGTACTTGCTTGTATCAAACCCCAACCTCATCAACATCCGAGTAGAAAGGTACCATCTCGTACCTAACTAGATATTCTTGCCATACTCAGAATTGAGACTAAATTCCATCCTTTCATAGTGGACCTAGTTATGAGGGATTCTCCGGCAAGTTCCTCGGAACTGCCCAACCAATCCATGAGGGTGAAGGTAAATTTAGGGACCCGAAATACCTTTCTACAGCTCATAATCAAAAGCAACTTTGTTTTTTATGCTGCTTTGTTCTTCGTTCGATTTCTTAATGTTTCCTGCAGCGCTGTATTACCCACCTTGTTCGGGATGGGCTCATGTTTCCCTCCATGGCCCACCGGCGGTTGTGATATTGGTTGGTCAGTGATTGATTGACACGTCTCCCCATTCCAGCACATTCATAATGTATTCTTCATATAAGATCGACCCAGTTTATTCATTGAAGGGGGACTCGGTATTTTTCAATCACAAATCCGTGGTCGTATATTTCTCTCCATACTATCTCTTTCTCTAGACTTACAAAGACAAGAGCCAATCCATCCATATATTTAAGCTTGTTCCATCGGTTTTCTAGAATTTATTGATTCTACTTGTCTGGCCCACGAAATCATCGGCTTCCGGCCCGAACGCATTCCCCGGACTTGCTCTTTTAGTTATTTCCGTTTCGCCTGTGTTAATTGTTCGGTGTACTTTCTACTCCTGCCGCTAGCACTATTTACTCGGTGTAGTTTGATTTGTTCGTTCAACCCAATTTATCCGGCTTACGCTTTACATTGTTACTCGCCATCAGACCCCCGTTACACTCTCGTTGACTCTTTCTTTTCACTAAATGCTTCAGATATACTCATATCCATGTTCATATATGTAAAGTCTCAGCCCGCTTCTCCTGCACTATCTCTCTGTCTACTTCAATAAGCGGCGCATACCACCTTACCGACCCTTTACTTTTCGCCTATACTGAACTATGGCCCAAGGAGAGTTGTGGTCTACACTAGTCACTGCAATCGACCCAGGAAATATCAGAGCTATGCCGGCCGTCCTTCAGTCAACTATCGATCTCTTAGAGACAGAACTGGCCAAGGCCAGGGCCGCGCTCAAAGAAATTCAACCTGATACTGCACCCATCTTGATACCCGGGGATGAGCTTGCCGTTGGGGCGATTGCGGCTTATCGCCAAAATCTCATTACACGAGCCTCAGACTTTTACTATGGCTCCCGCCGCCTATCTCCCAAGGAGGTGGGACTAGTCCCTGTCATCCAGGAGCTACAGTCAGATGAAGAAGAGGATGAGGAGTCACGGCCAAAGCCCGAAGGTATTATTCTTGCGGCGCATCCCAAGCAAGTTTCCCTCGTGGATGTTCTCTCGAACAGCCTGATTCTCGATCATATGGCTCCATACCTCTCAGTCCCAACACTGCTTGCCCTAGCCTCAACGTCGCACGTTCTTCGTTCCATGATTATGGAACTCCGTATATTTTTCGGCATCTCGATCTGACCCAATTTCCTGGACACTGGTTTCCTAATAAGCCATCAAGGAGCTCGGAAGCTCGGGTTAGTAACAATGAACGTCTGGAGAACTCCTTGACTGAGGATGCACCCCATTCGGCCCCTCTCCAAAGAATATTCGCTGGTTTGGGGCGGGGTTCTATCCTTCAAGATGTGCGAACCCTAATCTTGGATGGTCTCCCTGTTCCAGCAGATCTGGTTGCGGAACTTATCTTGACAGACCGTTTCAGTATAAACATACTGTCAATAAGGGAATGTCGTCAGCTAAATGAGCGCAAACTGATACAGGTGCTTCAGCGAGCTGTCCGGCCTTCGCGTCCCAAAGGGACCCCTCGGGTGAAAGGTATTTATTACTTCACCCCGGTGAGCCAGCCTCGAGCCATCATGAGGAGCCGGTACCGTGACTGGTGGAGTTCCAGATGCACTCGTACAACGAGCTACGGAGCTCTGAAGACGCAAGAAGAGCCCCAATCCGATGGCGCTCGTGAGAGCGCATTGTATTATCAGAATGCGTGGTATTGCCCCTCTGGAAAACTTATACCTCGCTCGATCGAGGAAGGTTGGGCCCCCACAATCCAACAATGCGAGGGTATCATATCTTTCGACGCCGTACTGTGTCGTGGTCCCCGGCATAATTCTGATCTCTACAAATCACCAGGACATAACGAAAATAGGTATCAGGGCGAAGGTCAACCACTCGAACCAGCAATCGCTACCGTTGCCTTAGGTCCCAGAGGGTGCGACGGCTGCCATACTTCACCAGAAGGTCCGGCAGTTTGGGGTGAATCCCCGGAAGGGCAGTTTCCTTTGCTGGCCCCGCTCCCTTTGCATTCGTCATCTATAGCTGTGGCGAAGCGTCCAGCGCTCTTTCCCGATGCGCACCCTATCCTCGTTGCCCGTTGCGCAGAGTGTTTGAACGATCGCTGGTGTCGTCGGTGCAACAAATGGTTCTGCACGAACTGCCTACCAAGACCCGAACAAGTAAGGACTAACTTATCACCCCATCAAACTGCGATTAGGGGACCGCGAAGGAACCAGTATTCAAGCTTGTCTCACGAGCGAAGGGTAAATTTCTCAGTGACTGCTCAATCCCAGTGTAATGAACAACCACCGCTGACATGAATGTTGCAGAGATTCCAACCTGGAGTGAGCAGAGATTGCTGGGAGTGCGGGCCAACGGCAAGTGTTTTTTTCTTCTTCCAATTTATTATACCAAAATGATGGACTTCTCATATTAATCTGATGTACTCTTTCAGTGTGCTACCTGCAAAACTGAATGCCAAAGAACGTGTCAGAGTTGCCAAGGAGAATATTGTATTGATCATAATGAAGGTTGCTCTCCAACGATGGTACGCTACTGAACTGGCTTGTATGATTTTCAAGCCACAAGGACTAATGAATGTCATTCTAGTGTGACTGGTGTAACACAAGTGCGCGTCATCGTTTGAGGCAGCTCTATTGACATGTGGGTAAGTTAAATGGGTACTTCAGATTATACCCAGGGAACGTCTTATCTGAGGTGCTGTGAAGTGAATCATTGTTCATGACTTTTCACCAACATTGAGGGCTCTGTTTTTTCTGATCCTGATAGCATTAATAACCTTCTCCTTCCATGACCTGAACAAGAAGGCTGGCTTCATGCCAGCTGATACAATTCTTTTTGTCTGAGGGGTATGTAACGCCGTGGAAATATGGAGCCAATGAAGTAACGTGGCTGTGCCGTTTACATCCGCCATATCTGCTACGTAGAAGTTGTTTACTAGCTTCAAGTTGAAAGTAACCTAGACCAAAGGTAGTTCTATTCTTGTGTTCTCTGTGTGTTTCTGCCTTTTCCTCGTCTTCAAATACAGTAAGTCCTTGGGACCACTCCATAAGTTCCCTTGTCTAGCGCTTTTACCTAATCCTTTCCTTTTCCTGTCTATTAATTGATCCCCTTCATACATCTATAGATTAGAGAAATAGATCATATAACCTCTCTAGATTTTTCAAGTCCTCAACGAAATCAAAATCTGCCGGCAGGGATAATCGAGAACTCCATTATATACTGTTTATTCTGCCCTGACTAGACCGGCTAACCCTGTTCTAGTAGGTGGATAGGATCGCCTGGGCAGGAAAGAACATCAAAGTAATTGCCACTGATAGGTAGACAACAGCTGGTTATACATCAGATCTGAAACCCAGCAATTGCGGTGAGTAGGTCAGTTTTTACTCAGCATAAGGATGAAGGCAATAGTTAACTAGTTAACTAGTAGATTTATGACAAATGTTTAGAAACTTTGGCGGTGAGGGTAGCTTCGAGAACAGCCGCGACGCTTCTTTTATCTTCGTATAAACTCCAGACACCTCCACTATCAAGAAAGGTTGCCCCGCCTATCTAAGATGTTGCGGAATATCTCATTCATTTTACCTCATAGCCTCTGCTATAGTACCAGTCAGAGTCATGTCTAAGGAATCGAGCCTCTTGCGCTGGTCCTCCTCATTCACGGTCACTGCGCCCGGTCGTACGCCCAAGCTGCCCGGCGACAAAATCACTTTGCCCCAGTCCGCCCTCGAGCAGCTCCTCGCAGCTGCCCCACTCCAGGAGGTACTTTCAAATAGGCCTGCTCACCCATATACTACAGCCTTTGATCCACTCAATCCACGAACCTTTGCGGCTGAGTCACGAGCACGCGAACAAGCTTTAGAACGTCAGCATCAGTTACCTCATCCGTTAACATTCCGTATTGTCAACCCCAAGAATGGCCGTGCGATATACGCTGGGATCCGCGAGTTCTCCGCCGAAGATAACGAAGTTGGTCTTAGTGTTTTCTTGAGAGACGCCTTAGGGATTGAAGAGAACCAATTCCCGTCGGAGACAAGTAGGTACCGGCAGACTTCGGAACCATCGGAAGCGATAGACGCCACTACGGAACCACTGCCTGCTTCTTTAGCCCCGGAATTAGCTCCTATAGTCACAGTCCATGTTGAACAGTTGCCCAAGGGAACCTATGTTCGTCTCCGTCCTCTTGAGGCTGGTTATGATCCAGAGGATTGGAAGGCTCTGCTTGAACGATACCTGCGAGATAACTTCACGACATTAAGCACAGGAGAGGTCTTGCAGGTGTCGGGAGGTCGGCACGAGTCGTTTAGGTTCTTGGTGGACAAAATTGAGCCAGACGGTGACGGCATTTGCATTATTGATACAGACTTGGAGGTAGACATTGTGGCCTTAACTGAAGATCAGGCAAGAGAAACCTACCAGAGGCGGCTGGAGAAGGCATCTCGTGCCATTGGAACTCAGGGGGACTCGTCAACTGGCGGGGTACTTTCTATTGGAGAGAAAGTGAATGGCCTGGTAGTTCCAGGTACATACGTTGACTACGAAATCCGCGAGTGGGATCGCGGAGAGCCTATTGTTATCACAATTGAAAGCGCAGATGATGCGGATGTCTTCCTTTTTATCAGCCCCCTCACCGCTCGCCAGAGGAACCGTCCTAGGGAAGACCAGCACCTTTTGGGTGACTTCACTACCCAACCAATAAAGTGTATTCAGATTGAGTCCACAAATGTAGAGCTGGAGACGGCAGAGGCTCTATATGTATCGGTTTATGCATTCGGCAATTTTGAATGCAGCGAGGAGTATTCACAGAAGCAAGAGCTACCGCTGCAATACAAGTTGCAGATTTCAACTAGTCATTCAGTTGGCTCCGACGGAGATTCGAAGGAGACATTAGCGCATGGTAATCCGAATGAAATTCAATGTGGCAATTGCCAACAGTGGGTGCCTCAGCAAACGCTAGTGCTACACGAGAGCTTTTGCCTTCGGAACAACGTACTTTGCCCCCAGTGCCATAATGTATTCCAAAAAAGGTCGTCTGAGTGGCAGAATCATTGGCATTGCCCTCATGACTCATCTTATGGCAATGATTTTGCAAGTAAGCAGAAGCATGCCGTTATCTTCCACTCCCAGCGTTCATGTCGCGCTTGTGGGCTTGAGATGGAAGGCCTTCCGCGACTCGCTCATCACCGCATAACTGATTGTCCAGAGAAACCAATCTTGTGTCAATTTTGTCATCTTGTAGTCCCCCAAAAAGGCGAGACGGATCCCGATATGCACGATCCAGAAGTCCTGGTCTCTGGACTTACTCCGCATGAATTAGTTGACGGTGGTCGCACAACAGAGTGTCACCTGTGTAACAAAATTGTTCGACTGCGCGACATGAAGACCCATTTGCGTCATCACGACCTGGAACGCTTGTCAAAACCCCCACCCCGTGTTTGCATGAACCAAAATTGTGGCCGTACACTTGATGGGCGCAGTGTACAAAATGCAGCCACGCCAGGGACTGATACGTTGGGCCTCTGCAGTTTTTGCTTTGGACCACTATATGTGGACACGTATGACCCAGAAGGAAAGGCACTCCGCCGTCGCATCGAGCGTCGATACCTTTCGCAAATGATGACAGGGTGTGGGAAGGCCTGGTGTCAGAATGAGTATTGCAAGAATGGGCGACGGATCAGAGAGCCTTCTTCCATACCAAAGAATGATACTCCGCTCGAATCGATGAGCGTAGCAAATATTCTAGCCACAATTAAACCCTTCGTCGACGCCATATGTCTGCAGAGCGGTAGTCTAAACACCGCGCCTTTTTACTTTTGCGCCGACCAAGTGGGCCAGCAGCGCCGCATACTCGCGGAGATGATAGCGGCCGAAGGTTCCATGGCTAGTAGCAAAGGGTATGATTTACCATGGTGTGTGGCATCTGTTGAAGCCACGGGAGGGGATCTCAGCAAGGCACGGGAATGGTTAGAGAACTGGGCTCCTGCGAAAGACGAGGAAGGTAGTGTTCTATGCTAGTGTCTGAGGGAATTGGCAAATTCCATACTAATGCTGAGGCTTTACTCTGATTATCGATGATAGATAGTTAAAAAGGTATGGCGAGGGAAGCCCGTTCTGGTAGATAGTTCATCTTACGTACGTCATTTACGCTCAGGCCGAAGCGGAATTTCAGTAGACAGTTAACTTTCTATTACCTGTACCTTTTTTGAGGCCTATTCTTATTTTGTTGCTTTCATCAGCCATAAGCAAGCAGCTCTCGTTGATTGGATTTGACAAACAGAAAGCCTGTAGGCACGAGTGTAGAGATCGCAGATTCATGATATTTTTTACATATTATTATAATGTGACCGAAATCCCTTGTTATCTACTCAGGACCGAGACCATCCACTTAGAAGACATATCACATTGGTTTCGAGAGAAAGCTTCAATATCAAGTTGCAGCCGTCTTTGCAGCCAAATTCCCACTTCCGCGTGAAGAGAAAATCCCCATGATCCCGAAAACGACGTAAAAAAGCGCCAATGGGTACGCTACTAAGCCTCTCATCCCACGCATCCGCGCAACCGCGCAAAACATTCCGGAGGAGCTGTAAGTACACCACCCTACGGCAGCTGTAGTCAACAGGTACCCGAACATAGTGTCCATAGGGATCATTATCCCAACAAGGTTAGTCAGCACAAGCGGTAGGAAACAGTAACCCAGAACACTAGCAGAGCGAGGGAATGTCAATGTGGCCGAGAAATGACCGGCGGCCGAGGCCTCGGAATACGAAGGTTTGTGATGAGGGTCGTAGTTGGCCTGGTCCGCAGCATTAGGCGCCGGGGCAGTATCGAGGGCCGGAGACATAAGACTGAGAATTAAATGTAAAGCGACAGTGCCGAAAACTGCAACACCGTAGATATAACCGTAAAAGACTTTACCAGAAAGGAGGAGAAATGTTCCGTAGAGGACGATGTAAAGCAGTGCGCCATAGAGATCGCTGTCATCCATAAGATGCTGGTCGATCCGGGCGAAAGGGTTGAGCACTGTCAAAGTCTACAAAATGTAAGTTGATGCCATCATGATGAAGGATAACAACAAGGGGAACAAGCCTTAGTTCTGATATGTTCGAAATTTACCCCCAGCTCCTCCAACAACGGCGGTTCCCCCTCATATCCCTCTGTACCGAATGCAGCAAGCCATCCAGTCCTCAACCCACCCTGTTCGCCCATCCGCCCACTAACACCAGTGGCTGGAGACCCAAAGCCGCCATATCCACCACCAACCCCTCCAATGGGGTACGCCTGAGCAGCCGGGTTAGGGCCTGCACTAAAGCCACCATAGGAAGCTTGAGAGGGAGTTGTATGGCCAGACACAGAACCGTAGGAAGAAGGATAAAACTGAAGGTTCTGTGCAGAAGCCTGGGATCCGTAGGGCTGTTGTTGCGGGTAGTATTGGGCCATTGGGGCCGAGTGATGAAAGCAGAAGTTGTCTAGATAGGGGAGGGTTCAAAGGTGAAAGCGCACACAAATAACAATACAATCGTAGTTTATTGGTGGTGTCAACGAATTGAGAGAAAGACAAACCAACATGGAGCGGAATGCTGTAGTGGGAGAGCACAACTAGTAGTTGTAGTGACAGTTGTCGGTATTGCCGTATTAAGTCCGACGAGACCCGTGACTTGGATGGTTAAGAGGCTGATGTGGATGTTTACCAAATTGGGCTTAGATCATGTACAATACACTAATCACGCGGTACATCCATTGTAATACTAATACCACAAAGACTTCTATTAATCGCAACAAGACTAAGACTTTCTACAGGAAATTAATACCTATTCCAAGCTGCAAACCTTTACGGCCTTCTTCGCCTTTCCTTAGCACCAGTGGTAAAGAGAAGTTCAGCTCGAACCTAGCAGCTGGATGAGCGTACACGAGTCCAATTCCTGCTGCGATGCTAGGCATTCCATTACCCAGCTCGGAAATTGTAGAAACCATGGCATCCTTCACTTCTGAGCCTGTAGCAGGTGCGCTCTTCTGTGCGGTTCGCAGTGGCAATAGACGACCGCCATTCACGAACGCCTGAAACCGCAAGGGTTTTTCCGCACCAACTCGGGGGAGTGGAAGGAGCAAGTTTGCACTCCCTGCAGCATATACATCTCCTCCCACAGCATCAGCTCCATCGTGAGGCCCAAGGCCGCAGAGGCGGAAACCACGAACATCCGTGGGGCCTCCGAGAAGAAAGCGATCATTAGTGCGCGAAAGTTGGAGTCTGTGATCGGCATCCATTCCAAGGGGACAAAGGAGACCGGCACGGAATCCAGTGGTAAAGCTGATACCACTATCGCCTTCGATGCCAGGCACTGGAATTGGAATTGCATTTTGTGCTTCAATTTCAGATTTCCAAAAAGATACATCTCCCTTTAGCGGACCCCAACCGGCTAGCTCATTGAAAACTTTAGCATAGTAGCCACGAGATGGAAGAAGCCCATTATCCCTGCAGTCTTTGGACCACAAATGAAAGATGCTGCTTTTCACACTATCACCTGCGTCTGCTCGGACTGTTGGGGATGCGTTCTCCGCTAGCCCAGTCATCTGCCGCCAAAAACCATTGTACCCGACTTCATGGCGATGGCCAGACTGACTCATCCACCGGAGCTTACTCCAACCACCTTTCAAGACCTCCTCGTGACTAGCCCAGGCCTTTTGAGTAGAGCTGGCGATGCCGCCAATTTCCAAGCGGAAATCCGGGTCACTCAGAATAGGTGTTTCAAATGTTGCTTGGTAGGCAGACCTTGTCCTAGTACCCAGTGAAGCGTTCAAATTTAGGTTTTCGGCACCGCCAAACACGTTCCGCCAGAGAAGATTGCCATATGCGGATCCCTCCGTGTTACCGAGATCGGTCCCGGTCTTCAGTAGAACACGAGACTTCTCTTTGACCGATACATACACGTCAAGATTTGGGAGTCCCGTTTGTGGGTCTCCTTCGGGCGATTGATCCAAGTACACAGACACTGGTTGCTGGAAAATGTCTACAATTGCGTTAATCAAAGTCTTAGTGGCAAATAACAATGGGTTACAAACCAAATCTACTTAGTCTATCGGCACGTGCCGAGACTTCCCGTAAGGCTTCAGAGAGAGTGTAAAGCTTCTTCTGGTTAGAACTCAAAAGAGGGTTAAAAATCCGTTCAAGAAAGCCCCTGCGCGTGTGGTGTGCGTTAAGAACTTGAACAGAGGAAATGGCACATGGAAGGGTGGAGTTTTGGTCGATCTAATATCATAGGCATGGGATCAGTACTCATTGCAGTATGTTCAGTTGTCTTTTGCCTCTATGCAATATTAGAGAAGGGGGGAAACAAGGATAAGAAAAACATAAGAGGGAAGTGAAACCACACCAATTCCCCAAGACGGGTCTGTGCCTTCTGGTAGATGGCGTGTATTCGCTCATTCACGGCCTGCTGCTGCTCCTCGAGAACTTTCGGGTCGGCACGCTGTTGAAGACGCTCGAAGATCTGAGAAAATAGAGAAATGTGGTTAGCAATCACAGAAATAAGCGTGCTTTGATCAATTCTAAGAGATCATACGTACATCTTCATCTTCGGCAGAAAGTGGGGAAGACATTGTTGCGGCTACAATGGCCAGCGACACATCTGGAAGGCTTTCTCGGCTATCTTCAATTGTCCCGGAAGTTGAGATGAAGGCTACATTTTGGCACGTGACCGGCACTGCTCCTTAGATTCACTCATCCAACAACACAGTGACTTTCCATCATCACTTTGCTCATTAGACAAACCCTGCGCAGTCTACAAACCGTATTGGCCTGCCTCCATTTTATCGTCTTCCGTGGGATTTTCCCTGAATCTCCGCACTTGAAACTAGGGCCCGAGCTAGGCAGAATACAATCCTTGTGAAAAGATGGCGACAAAAGCAGCCTTCAAACGGGTGAGTCTGGTAACTTAAATAGTACTCGAGCTGTTACTGACTACTATACAGCTTACTCGTGAATATCAGAACATACAAAAAAACCCACCACCCTATATAATCGCTCATCCATCAGAGTCCAACATTCTTGAGTAAGATGTCGATCATGTTTACCGTTGTTTCTCCCGAGTCGGCATTGATACAGGATATAGATGGCATTACATCCTCACTGGCCCCCCTGGGACACCGTACGAGAATGGACAATACTGGGGTACATTGATGTTCCCTCCAGAGTACCCATTTGCTCCACCAGCCATCCGCATGCATACCCCGAGCGGCCGATTTCAACCATCTGCTCGACTATGTCTCAGTATCAGTGATTTTCATCCCAAGTCCTTCAACCCAGCTTGGGAGGTTTCGACGATTCTTATCGGACTACTCTCCTTTATGACTAGCGAAGAGATGACTACGGGTAGCGTCAGTGCGTCAGAAGCGGAACGAAGAGTGCTAGCCGCGCGATCGAGATGGTGGAACTCCACCGGTGGAGGTTCTCACGTCATTTCCACTCCGGGAGTGACCCCTACAGCCAAGGGAATCAATAATGTGAAAGCAGGGGATGGCGGGCTGAAATTTCGCGCAGAATGGCCAGAATTAGACCAAGAGAACTGGAAGTGGATGAGGGACAATCGTATTGACACGAACACTGGTCAACTCATACCTGACCCAAATGCTGCTGCTACAAAATGTTCACCAGAGACCAGTGCACTGCGGAGGCGCCCGAATGGAAGTGCCCATGGCCTCGGGGCTGTGGTAGAAGGTGGTCATGTCGCACGAGAAGCGGGCCAAAGCTGGGTTCGACGAAATCGAGTTTGGGTTGGTCTCGCCTTATTGTTTGGATATGCACTTGTCGCGAGACTGCTAAATGATGTTCAAGGTTAAGATTAAGTGTCTTAACTCTTGACCCCTTTCATACCCAGGAAACGTTTGGCACCCAATACACATTGTCTTTTTATTTTCACTTTTTCTCCTTCTCTTCCTCCCTTGTTCTTTCTATTCTTATTTGAGTCGCCATTTCCCTTTATCACTCATAATTACTCTCTCTCCCTCTCCTCTCTCTACTTCACTTG